>NW_018222214.1:500887-511752 GCF_001263595.1 Phalaenopsis equestris
GAGAGTAATTATTACTGATGGAGGATCTCATTTTAGGAATAAAAGAATTGAAAAATTGGTTAAAAAGTATGATAGTATACAAAGGATTTCAACTGGTTATCATCCCTAGATTAGTGGTCTAGTAGAAGTGTCTAATCGTAAAATCAAAAGAATTTTTGAAAAAACTGTAAATCCTTATAAAATGAACTGGTCTATTAGATTAGATCCTACATTATGGGCTTATAAGACAACTTATAAAATACATATAAGAATGTCCCAATATAGATTAAATTCATAGAAAACTTGTCACTTATCAGTTGAATTGTAGCATAAAGATTATTGGGCTATTAAGGAGTTTAATTTTAATTTTAAAGATGATGGTGAGAAATGATTATTGCAATTGAATGAGCTTGAAGAAATTAGGAATGAGTTATATGATAATTCTGGGATTTATTAAGAGAAAATAAAAGAATGACATGATGAGAAGATAATAAAAATGGAATTTGAGCTTGGACAGGAAGTTTTACTATATAGTATAAGATTTAAATTATTCCCTGGAAAACATAAGTCTAGGTGAACAAGGCCATTCACTGTTGTAAATGTTTACTCCTATGGATTTATTAATATTGAAGATCTAAAAACTGAAAAGATATTTAAAGTAAATGGGCACAGACTGAAACAAAATTTTGATTTTCAAAGGCCAAACTTTAAAAAGATTGTAATATTGGGTCACCCAGAGTAATGACTAGGAATGTCAGGCTGCCAACATTAAACCAATTGCTTTATAGGAGACAACCCATAGATATTTTTATTAATGATGTAAATTTGTTTCTTATAAGTAATATAATATATATCTATATTTAAGCGCTCTTTATGAATTTCGTGTACTTGGAATATTTACATATTAAGAAAATACATTAAAATATCTTTAATTACTGAATTATATGGAAGATTTAGAGTTTTTTGGACCATAAGCACAATGGTGTAGAATTTTGTTAAGGCACCAAAAGCACCAGAATTTGTGCCAGAAGCACCAGATTACAGAGAACTAGCGCCATAAGTGCCAGAATTAAGCGCTAGAGGAGCCACGGTCCCCGAGGCAGTTTGGAAGATTCTAAAGGTGGTTTTTGGCAGTTTTGGATGGATTTTATTAGTTGTAAATCCCAAAATCTATATTTTGGTGTTATTTAATTTAGTAAAAGGAATGAGAACTCACCATTTTTGAATATCTTGGCTTCCAACTCTATAAGAACTTCTAGATATGGAATTTTCAATAGATGAAGTTCATTAGTTTCGATGCTCAGAAATTATATGATAAGGTTCTTGTGAAGAAGAGATTAATAAAAAAAATTATTTTAGAATCGAGGATTCAACGCGCGAAGTACTCGAGTGGAGGAGATTATTGTGTAGAGATGTTGGGAAGTGCTATGCTATACCACTGCTGCAATAGTCTTTCTTGTGGTAAAAGAGTTTTATGCTAATCTTCATGGGATTAACCATGGAGTTATTTATGTTCTAGGAAGGTGGGTACCATTTACTCCTTCAAGAATAAATGATTTTTTTATGATTGAAAGTGTCCAAATTTTTCATTATGCCAGTTTTGTCCCTACAAGAGATAAAATGAAAGAAGTTTATTGATTCCTAACCGATGAAGATGCAAAATAGGAGACAAGATATAACAGACATATAAATTTTTCTTCTTCATTATTAAATCTTGCATCGAAGGCATGTCATTTATTTATTTAAGAAAAACTTCTTCTAACCATGAAAATCATTAAAGTGATCAAGGAAAGCACTATCATGAATTATTGTATTCAAACTGGAAGGCCTATTGATGTGGGTGCTTTAACTGTAAAATTTGTTCTGAGTTTGATTATAAACGGATTGACTTATGACCTGGGACATCCATCTACCATATTCCTACTATGTAGCAAGTTTCAATTACCTTATGAAAGTTGGGATAAAGTGCTTCTCCCTTGGAAGCCCATGGGCCCAGAGATTTGTTGTAACTGCATAAGAAATGGGAAGGGAAATAATATGAACATTCTTATGGATCAACATATAAAAATTCATCTCCTATTCAACCCCGCTTTCCTTATAATTCACATTTTTTTCTAAAAGGGATCACAAAGTTGGAGAAAGAGGTATAAAATATTTTTGATATGTTTGATCATTTAGATTAGAGGATGAAGTAACAATTCGAACATACTGGGCTCATAGAAGAAGGTATGGTGCGTATGTTTAGAAAAAATGCTTGAGTTGAAGAAGATTCAAATGACTAATTTCCTCACCGTCCTTTTTATAACTTATACATACACTACCAATCCATGGAAAATATTCAAGATGATGAAAGTGATGAAGATGTGTAGACCCTCTAAACTATGAAATTTGTAATTATGAGAGCATCTGTGTGATATGTGTTTGTGTTGGATTTCCTTTATTTTAATTATCAAACTTTATCTATATCTAATGTTAAGTGTTTGATATTTATTCTTTAGAGTTAGTTTGTATGGTGTGATTTGGATGCTGAATTTGATGTTGTGGTTTGAAAAGTGTTTGTTTGTAAAAGGGTGGATTTTATATTTAAATGTGAGTTTAGCATTGTTTGTGAAAATATATTGTTAGAGGATTACTTAATTATGAATATTATGATTAATTTAGGCTAATTAGAGGTTTACGTGGTTTGGTATACAACTGATTTAAAAAAAAAATGAAATCTGAAATTTTTTGTGTTGGTGCTAGTGGCGCTAGTTTGGCGCCAAAGGCGCTGTTTTCCCAAAAACGCTCAGATCACCTTAAAATAACAAAAATGAACAGCAAAACCCATTTTTACTGCTTGGGTCATCTCCTACCTCTAGACCATGGTCGAAACTCAACTTAGGGCTTGCTAATTCATGGATTCTAGGAGATTTGATGGCTTAAAAGTTTTGGATTTCATCTTTCCTTAGTAAGAGCTTCACTTTAACTTAGAAATCTTTTATTTTTACCATGGATTTTTCCTACATTATGGAAATCCAAAAGTTTGATGGTTTTTGAAGAAGTTTAAAGAGAATCCATGGTGAAAAGTTTCTTATAAAGTATTTCTATTTTTGGAGTTTGATTTATGATATTGTGCATTTATTTAGATTTTATGTAAATTTTTTTAGAAATTACCATGGCTTTAAGATTGAAAAGAGGAAAGGCTTTGGGAGGTTTTGATTCGAGCTGATTTTTTAACTTGAAAGCTCAATATAATTACAATACTCATATTACTACAAAGAAACTAATTTAAGAGCGTGTGTTTTCAAACCAGGGAGGTTCTATTGAAAGGTTAATCGCAGCTGGAAACTGGGAGACTTTCTGCTACTTCACCGCAGTAGCAATTTTTCCTGTCATTTGTGAATTTTATATAAATCTTTGGGTGACTCAAATGAGAATGTTTATGTTAGAGGTAAGAATGTTGAATTTTCTCGAGAAAGGATAAATGTGATATACCATTTGCGGAACGAGTTTCATTGTGAGTATTTTGCATTTGTGGTTTCTGATTCATCACTTGTTGAAGTTATTTCCTACCTTACTGATGGAAGGGAAGCATGGAAAATTAAGAATAATCACAAGGTCAATTTTTCCACTTCCATGTGAAATGCACAATCTAAAGCATGTCATTATTTTTATTCTGCAAAACTCCTTCCATCGAATCACCTTAGTGAAGTAACTAAAGCGAGAGTAGTATTAAATTTTTGCATACAACAAATGAAGGCTATTGATATTGGTGCTCTCATTCATCATAATGCTCATAATATTGCTAAGGGTAGAACCACTGTTGTTTTAGGTTATCATGCTTTGATTTTCACCTTATGTGAATAATCAAGAGTAGAGTTTGATAAAGATAAAGAAATGTAACAACCACTTAAAATAATGGGAAACCCACTGTTCACAAATTTGAATCATTTTTTTGGACATAAAACTAGAAGTGGAGGTAGTGATAGACCTTCTACATCAGTTATAGGACCATCTACTTCTAGTGCTCATTTACTTGAGAATATTTTGGAGCAGTTAATGATTCAGCAAGCAGATATAGTGATAATACAGAATAGAATAGGTAGTTTGGAAGCAAGGAATACTCATAATGATGACTATAAGAAGAAAAGAGTTCAACATGATATTGCATATCAATAGGCCATGGTTAGATATTTAAGGGGTGACCATACTGTAAATTTTCCTATGTGCCCCAGTTTTACACCTTTTGTAAAAGATAACTTTGAAGATTTTGAAGATGAAGAAGAAGAACAAGAGGAGGAAGACGATGACTAATGAGTTGTTGGGTTGTTATCTGTTTGCATTAGTTGTAGTTTGTTTCATTTTATTGTTGTTGTTAAGATTTGGACTTGGATGTGTGTTGTAAGTTGTATTATTGAACCTGTTTGTGTGTAGATGTAAATTGTTGGTTTTAATTTTAATATTGTTTGTTTCTTTAATTTATTGTTTATGTTTTAAATTCACCTTTTCTTAGCAAATCCTGTTGATATATCATGCTTTATTTAATGCTTTAAATTATGTAATTTTTAAATTGGTACCTGCAATGTGTCAGAGCCAAGTTTCATGTTCAGAACCCTCCATAGGTTAGTCTTATTTTTATGCATTTACTATTTTCTTTCCACCTACATTTTTTTTGTATTGAATGCTTTACTTATTATTAAAAAATCTAAGTTTTGGGGAAAGAAAAATTTATTTAAATGAAGAAAACTAAATTTTATTTGTCCTTAATTTGCTATATTTTAAAAAAAATTAATTTAACATGACCTTTGATATTAGAGGCTAGCTTTAGATAACTATTTTTTGTTTTTAAATATTAAAGTAAATTTAAGTAAAAATCATTTATAATGAAAGTCAATTCTAGAGTTAAGATATTTAGTATGAAAGTATAAGACTATGCTTTTTCTATTTAAGATAAAGGAAATTATATTTTTGAAGTATTAAAAATCTTAATATCCGAGAAGCCAGAGAGTAAATTGGATTCATGAGTATGAGACTTTATGAAAAATCTTTAAAGCTAATATGAATTTATAAAGTGAAGGAAGCTAAGAAGTTAATAACTTCAAGTAGAGGATATTGAAGTTCAAAATTATTAAAGGTTATCCAGATATAGTAATTCTCACATGAAAAAGAAAAGAAAAGAAATGATTGAAAATGATCCTAAAAGAAAAAAGAAAATAAAAAGTAAAAGAAAATAAAAATATGTGAGGAGAATCTTGCGGAGATGTCTAATTGTTGTAAACACTTTCTTGTGGATTTTCGTTAAATGAAGTTTTCTGTGCTGTTTTATCCATGCTTCATATATAGTTTTCTTTACTGTTTTCTTTTAATATGAAGTAGTGACATATGTAGGAAAAATTTTTTCATGATAAAATTATTTTTATTTTTATGTGGAGAGTAATATCACCTTCACTTCATTGACATAACTTAAGTGGCAAATGGTTATGTTAAAATCTGTTGTAAGTAAAACTAAGACTCAGGAGAACAATTATCTCGCAATTAGAGTACACTGACATTGTCCGTTTGGCTATTGCAAAATAGTATGGGTGGCAATGCAACTTTTAAGGAAATATAATTCATAATCTGTTTATACTAAAAGCTTGTAAATGACAGATAGTTGCATAAAACTAATAGAATACTAAGCATAACTATATGCTTGAAAGAGGGTAGGTAGACATATGTTCCTTATTGACAGTTAGTTTATTACATAATTATATCAATTCTTTTACTATTTATGCCATTATCTTCATTTTACTTTTCTTTTATAATAAATTGGATACATGTTTAGGAATTTAGATTTTCTTAGAAATTCTTTTATTTCATAAAGGTGATAATATTTTTACCGGACCTTCATTTAATTTAAAAATTGGCCACTTCTATTGTTAAAACCTATTGAGGAACTTATAGACTCAAAAGGGCTATAATTTCTTAACTTGTAAGTATCACATTCTACCTTGGAAAGAGCAGTCAAGATCTATACATGCCGACGCTAACTTTAATTTGGCTAATGTTCTTTACATAATTTGAAATTAGTAAAGAATAGACATGCTCCTATTTGTCAGTGCAACATTATAGTTTAAGCATTTCATTCCTATACATTCTCTAGGTCAACGCACAAGAAGGGTAGTCTTTAATATCTCAATATTTTACGAACCAATTAATCCTTATAAGTTATCTTTAGAATTAATATTTGCATTTATGAATAGTTATTATCCTTACATTATTATTTGGATTTAGGAATAGTTTCTAGATAAAACACTATCTTAATTGACCTTCCAACCTAAGAATTGATAGTATTAGGCTAGGATTTCTCTTAAGGGCTTTTTTATCTCACTTTTATGTGGGATTGATACTCTAGGTTTTAAAAGAAAATCTTATATTACTTGAAATGATACGTATTCTTGAGTAGTAACCCTATTATGTAAACTATTTTTTAAATTTATAACATTTCAATTTTGCACACTAGCCGCTAAATATAAATTTGGGTCATGTTTTTTTCCATCATTTGGAGTCCAAATTACTGCGTAATTGCAGGTCGGGTCAACGAGCTACATTGGGAAGGAATGCTTGGGGACTCACATCCAACCAAAATGGTAATGAATGTGCTGAGAATGTCACGTTAGGAAGGAAGCTTTAGGACTTACATCCATCCAAAAAGTTGACGAGCTACATTGGGGAGGAAAGCTTAGGGACTCTTATCTAACCCATGAGGTAGTGAAAGGGAATTAGAATTTAAGTACTTATCTAGGGAATATAAAATTTGTTATATTGAGAAGGAAAGCTTAGGGACTTACATCCAACTCAAGGGGTAATGAGGGGTTGTCATATTAGGAAGGAAAGCTCAGGGACTCACATCCAACCTAAGAGGTGATGAGCTACATTGGGAAGGAAAACTTTGGGGCTCACGTCCAACCCAAGAGGTAGCAAAAGTGTTGAAAATGTCACATTAGGAAGGAAAGCTATGTGACTCACATCCATCCTAATAGGTGACTAAAGGGAATCAAAATTCATGTACTAACCCTGTGAATTTTTGAATTTGCTACATTGAGAAGGAAAGCTTGGGGACTCACATCCAACACAAGGGATAGAAAAGGGTGTTACGTTAGGAAGGAAAGCTCGAGGACTCACATCAAACCTAATAGGTGGCGAGCTACATTGGGAAGGAAAGCTCAAGGACACACATCCAACCTAAGAGGTAGCAGAAGGGAATCAAAATTCAGATATTGACCCCAGGATTATTGTGAATGCGGAAAACAAGGATGGAATGCAGAAAATTTGTGGACAAAATCAGAATCCCTACACTAATCTGGAAATTTCATGAAATCTCATGTAGAGTGTGAAAATTCATGAAAAGGATGTGAAGACTTGTGGAATTTGTGCAAAGTGTGAGTTGTGGGAACTCTTGCAGGGAATGCGGGATGTGAGAGAAATGTGGAGTATGAAGTTTGTGAAGAATGCAAAGTGTGTGAAAAACATGGAGAATTCATTTATCATTTTTATCATTTTTCATTATTATTAAAATTATCAAATTTGATTTCCTTTTATTTTCCTTTAACTTTAAGTTTCTTTTAATTTTCATTTGTTATCCAAATTTCTTTGTATCGTTCTTTGTTCGTTAAAGTTGAGGACCAACATATGGTCCGTGACTTTTATCAATTGCACAAAAGAGACAATTCAATAACAGATGTTGAAATCCAAAATAAACTTTGTTAAATTTGCTTCAAACATATAGTACAAGTTATCATATGCTGAAACTATCCAAAATAACATGCTAAATTCATCAGTAAAAATTGCAATATCATATATCTTGTCTTCTCTTCTCTAATGAAGCTTAAAAGTAGAAAGTGTCTATCTATCCCCTGAGGTAGGCTCATGATCAAGATAACCTTCTAAAATATGCTCCTAGACAAGAGTCCCTTTTGCATATACTTAGAAGTACAACTTTCTTGCAGCTTGTATAGATGTAACTCCTTCAACTCCCAGTCTAGCTGAAATCCATAAAGTACTTTGCTATCATCCCTTCTTTGCAATGCGAAAGAGACTCTGTGGCGTGGCACTCCAGGAATGCAATGTTTTTCCAAGTCTCCTCCATTTTTTTTAGAATTAGTACTGAAGAAATAGATAACGGGATCTCTACTCCTCAAAATTCTCCAGGGTCGATGAAATCTGTTCCTAATATTTCTCGAATATTTCTCGAATAGGAATCCCGAATAGGATGTTTCTCTTGCTCATAAACAAAATTGTACAAAATGGACTGAAAAAGTTGTGATGGTCAATGTGGGGAGAAATACAGTCTCCTTCTTCATAGATATTGATGATGCAGCTATTTGGAATATAATCCGCTAGTAATATACTCCACCACACCATCATTTTGGTCATCCTTTTTATTGTGGATGGCATAAGATCCACCTCATCATATCTCAACGTGTCCGCGGGGTTCCCTTGCATGTCCTTAACAAAATTATAACAACATCCACAAAGACCAGTGATTCTTCCCTTTCCTTGCATCAACTTTTGTGACTTGGAATATGTCTTCTTCTTTAATAAACAGGCTCAACCTCTGTTCCTCATATCAAAAACATAGTCAATAATCTTTCTTTCATCGCTTTCGGAGAACACTCTGGTATGTAATTCAAGTCCCTCCAGGATATTAACGAACTATCCCTGAATTTCTTCATAGTATTCAAATTTTCTTTTTTGGGCCTTGCTCCTCTTTCTAGCTTAGACTTGTGGATTCCTTGCAAATTTTAAGGCTGCTCTTCTGACTCGGCCTTTGAAGCGACCCATAATTGTTACGGCTCTGTAAACCTCAGTATATATAACTCCACATCTGGATGCTCGACACTTCTGAATATCATGGAGGCAGATGTATATTCTTCAAATGTCCCGTAATGCTCCAGGTGGAGGACGTTACACTCTGGGCATTCTATAAATTTTCATACTGACGGTGTCCTTCTCAGGATCTCTTCATTTCACATAGGGCTTCTCCCACAAAGCACATCATGGATCATCAATGGTATAAGCTCTACAAATATCTCTAGCTCATTCTCTATGACCAGATGGCTGGTGGAAGTCTCTCTCAAGATCAGATTGTAGACCTCCTCCTCATGAATTGAAGTAAGTCACGTGGTTGCTTCACTGACACGTCTCTTTTCAAGTCACTCCAAGGCTCTATGTTTGTGATGGTTGGAATTTATGTGTTGTGTCCTACTTAATGGTGCCTCTGGAACTCTCTCAGCAGAAGCACTGACTAAGTCTCATGTCGGTGTTGTGATCATTGACTGTAGGTGGCTGACCCTTTCCATTGGGTCCTATGTGGTTGGAACTTTTTATTCTTTCTTCCTTTTCAACGCAAAATCTTTTTTAGTTTTGATTCAAAGCAATGATTGTATCCCTTTGATCTTGACTTTGTGACAGTACTATAAAGTATGTGTGGTTATATTCTCAATTTTCCTTATATTTCTAACCTTACAATGGCACAAAAAACTTGACTCCGAAGCAAATAAGAGTGTAACTATTATATTTAAATATTAGGATCCTACGCCAGTATATGTATCACTATTAAGTAATATATGAATTTTTCATTGAGCCCCAAATATCAAACCCATAGAGAGACTTACAATCTTTTAATTCAAAAGAAATTAGATAACAAATTCTACTTTGAAAAATATTCTTATTCAAACTATATATGCTTATTGACCTCATTTTTGGTTGAGGTTTAGTTTTTCCTCTTTAGTAGCCTAGGGTCTAGCCATAGGACTTTTCCTGTTGACTATTCCTAGAAAACTAGACATGGAACCCTCACCATTAGAAATTCAAAACTCTTCTCCACTCAACTTGAAGTTCCACATATTGCTCTCAACCTCTAAATACTTAGTAGGTGGGGTCACTGTGGGGGAAACTCAAGATGAGTCACCCTTAGAATTGCTAGACCTTAGGCTTGACCATGGGTGTTGGTCTGGAGCTAAGACACTCACAACACTCACTACATCTATCTACACCCACATTCACTCACAACCTTGAACTCAAATTTCTAGCCTAGATCCCTTGATCTTTTGGGATACTCATGTAGATGGTTCCCTAAACCTACTAGCCCTATGGTTATGGTTTAGCTATGACCACTATGTAGAGGACCCAAAATGGGGTTTCCTTTGGTCCATGGCTTATTGGTGATGAGTGATACCTCAAATCTATCAAAACACCCATCTTGGCCTTTTACCCCTAAAACACCCTCTAATTACCAAAATACCCCTCTCGGGCTCAAAATCCCAAAAATTCCAAAAATTCCCAAAAAAATAACAACAAATCCCAAATATTCCCAATTTCATTTCTCTCCCCCGGTATCAAAAAAAAAAAAAACAAAAATCAATCGCTGAAACTTTTCCTTAATTAAAGCTTTCCGATTCCTCTTAAAACTCACCCAAATTTCCCCGACCCAAATTTCCCCAAATCCAACTTAAATGTCCACCAATTGACCCGAAATTCTAATCCCAAACTCAAATTCTTTTTTGATATGACCAAACTAAACCAAATTCAAGCTCAATTGGTCCATGATTTGAGCCCAATTTTGATTTGGGTTAAAACCCCAATTTTGACCATATGACTTAATCTCACCAAAGTGAACCCATAGCCTAGTCAATTGGATTCAAATAATGTTGTAAAATCATTATAACATTCCTATACATCAAAATCAACCATCAATTGGCATTGGTGAACTCTCAAATCCATTTGATTTTGGTCTAAATCCAAAATTCCCAAATTTAGCCCCAAATTGGCTAAGTCCCTAAATTTCACCCAATTGATTGCCTTAACCTCCAAATTGGCATCCAATTCATGTGTGAAAACTCTTCATGAGGTCCCTATTGACCATT
>NW_018222214.1:512219-513614 GCF_001263595.1 Phalaenopsis equestris
GGCCGAAAAGCCCAAAACCGAGAGCCACCCCCATGGTACCTCACCCAAATCAAACCTAGAGGCCAGCTCATCCAAATCAAACTATGGAGCTCCTCTGCCCTCCACCTAAGCACCACAATGCACCCACACTTATGCCCTGAGAGCCACCCTATGGCCATTTTTATAAGAACTCACCTCCCACGGCCATAGGAGGTGTGCTGAAATTTCCTTAGAGAGTCCTCTCCAAACTTCACACAAAGCTTCCCTAAGATCCATTCAGTACATTTCAACCATTTTCCCTCACCCATTCCCCTTGCCGGAGCTCAATTCTGAGCTTGAAACCCTGCCAGAAACTAGGAAAAAACCCAATACACCTCCACACCCCACCAAAATTCAATTGCTTGTGCCCACACCTTCACAAGAGTGAAAGAAGCCAAAGCCCCATCAAATCCCCCTTCCACAGAGCCTCTACCATAGCTCTAGACCAACACCTGAAATTTACTCCTCTGAGTTCTTTGACCTTAGGGGGATTTTTCAAAAATATAAAACTTAAATTTCACCACTTAAAATATTTTATTTTTATAAAATAGCCTAGAACTTTTAAATAAATATAATAAATCACAGAGAATTTAAAAAATTATGAAATTTTATCCAAAGGCTTCTCTAGTCTAGATATACCTCCAGTAAATATTTCAAGGGATTATAATTTACTTTGGTCAAGTTAGAAATTTTCTTTGAAAAATCCTATTTTTGCACCAAAATAATTATATAAATTAAATTAAATCTTGAAAAATCACATTTTCTCCTCTGATGTGGATAAAAATTTCAAAGTCATTTGAATTGAATTTGACAAATTATGAAGTGTTAAAGCCTTAGGGGCAAATGTGTAATTTTAGAAATTTAGCCTTAATTAACATTTAGGCTTAATTCAAGGAGGGAAATGGGTAACCTATGATTTTAATTAATTTATGCTTGAAACATGAGGGTTTAATTGGTAGAAACCAATCTCACTTTCTTAAATAAGATTAATAAATTTCTAAATCATTAAAATTTGAAAGTTTATTAAAATTAAATCATCCTAGACTTAGAGGTATGACTTTTGAAGTCAATAAGTAATCAATTTGATACCCCTATCTTGATTTTCAAATAAAATTCAAATCATGAATCATGACTACTTAAAACTTAATCCTCTAATTAAGACACTCACCTAGGTCTTAAGGGCTTAGTGGTGACTTAGGCTAAATCAAAATTGACTAAATGAGGATTAGAGAAATAACATAACTAAATCAAACATCCTTGAAACACCACTAAGCCCAATTAGGATTAAAAATTTGGCTAAGTGTTCAAATTACACTAACGTGCCCCTTTAAGGGTCTTCACCCACATAATTCTTAAATTGAATCACAAGTGATAATT
>NW_018222214.1:513930-515182 GCF_001263595.1 Phalaenopsis equestris
TTTTTCAGCGTTGTCCTTCTTGTACTTTCGTACTGTACTTTTATACCTGCAAATTTGCATGTTAAACAACTATGTCACCCTGCATGAAAACTACAACCATCAAGATAGCCACAAAACCATAACCATACCCAAAACCAAAATTAAAAACAAACCAAGATAAAATTCACCGCTACAAAATTCAAAATATAAAATAACTCAAAATTTAATCACAAACATCACACAAAACCACAACTTCAACTAAATTAAGACGTCTCTATCGGATGATCGAGAAACCCTCGGAGGAGGTAACTCAAAATTTAATCACGAACATCACACAAAATCACAACTTCAACTAAATTAAGTCGTCTCTATCGGATGATCAGGAAATCCTCGGAGGAGGTAACCTACGGTTGCTAACGAGGCTTCACATGGTTTAAATGAAATTATGGAACTCATTAAGTTCGGTTTGATAAGTTCATTTGGACTAAGTGAATCCAATAAAAAATAGTGATACCATAACAAGGGAACCGTAGGATCCTAACCGGTGTCACTCTAATGAACTTTAATATGCCCTCATAAAATTTAAAGAACTTCAACAATAGCAAAACCTGTCTTCCCGAGCTAAACCAATCTTCCTTCCTTAGACTTAAAAAACAAAGCCATAGGACTTCGAGGTTGTTTGCTTATGTAACGTAAATCCTCACCTTATCTTTAGGCCATTGTATAGCCTTGCTATATAATATAAGCCCTAACTCATCTTAGGATTCTGAGGTTGTCGTTTATCACGACCTAAATCTTCACATCTTCCAGGCTATTTGTGTGATCATTTCACACGAATGTAAGCCCTAACTACAGGATGAAACACCTAAATATTTCTCCTCAAAACTGAAGCCAAACATTAGGATAGCTTGGGAAGTCCCTGAGGTTCTCCTCTGGATCTATGACATCCCCTAGTTCTTCTTCCTTCAGATTCTACAATAAAATGTTCAAAATTCCCTTTCACACCTCTACCTCTGATTTCGTTGAAGAGTCATACCCTTTGAAATTCATCATCCTTAACTAAACTTTAAGGACTCACTATGATATGACATAGGGTTAGGAAAGTTACCAAAATTTTACCTTTCCTGCTCTTCATAAGCTGCCTTAACATGCATTTTAAGTTTCAGGTGGTGGAACGAGAAGACTCGCCAGGTACACTTTTACAATTTTCAGCATTGTATTTCTTATACTTTCATACTGTACTTTTATACCTGTAAATTTGCATGTTAAACAA
>NW_018222214.1:518964-520473 GCF_001263595.1 Phalaenopsis equestris
GGACTCACCATCAAATCCTTTAAGAAGCTACTCAGTAAAGCCAGCAGTCTGCAAGAAGAAATGAAGCACATGGAGCCACATGAAAAGGCTAAGGTGACCAGAGTATTCGAAAAGAAATCAGGGGTAGTCGCAACTGTCGATAAAGGAAAGCAACCGATAAAGATATATGCAGAAGATCATCATCAATCTTCATCACAGTACTCTCAGAAACAGAGCAGTCAATCCAACCAATGGCTTTCTCGTAAGGGATCACCTCGAACAGCGGATAAAAGATTATCCCTATTAGAGCGATAGAAAGTTGTTTACTCCTTCAAAGATGAAGCTGTACCTAAGATATTCAAAAGCTTGATGAAGAAACCAAAATTTAAACTACCTGATCCAAAGAAACTCGAAGAGGTGGATAAGAAGAATAAACCAAATTATTGCTCGTACCACCGGTTGCTTGGGCACACTATAGACAAGTGTTTCATCTTTAAAGACTGGCTCAAATAGAACCTCAAGGAAGACAATATAACAATCCTGAAGGAGTATTTGAGAGAACCTGAAAAAGGTTCCATAAACATGATTTCAGCTGAGTCAATCTCTTCAATCGATCTGTATACTGGAACAGACAGGTGGAGTACAACTTGTGATGAACTCAAGAGGGTCCTCAATCAAATACAAGATTCATCAAAACAAGCTTCTATAAATACCAAAGAAGGATGGAATGAGGTTTGGAGCAGGTCATCCAAAAAGATACTGAACAAGATACAGTCTGCATAAAATCAAGCCTCCATTTATAGTCTGCAGCATACCGAGCCCAAGATGAAGGTTTCGCCAGAAAATCCATCATCGTCAAGGATAAAGAGCAATAAAAAGAAAACCATCACTGTCAATATTGATAGCACGGGGGGTAGGATAGGTGCTGCCTCTACTAGATTGGTTGTCTCGGATTTAGGGAAGAAAATGCTTGAACCCTTGACTTTGTATGATTATTGTTTTATCCCTCTGGGGTATTATGAATATAATGATTGTGATTTCGGCTACATTTTGACTATTTCTGGTAATAACGTAACTGATTATGATTGATCTAGCTGCGATCTCGACCCCCAAAATGATCCCCAAATTGTACTCGAGTCTGATGAGCTCTTTGTCAAGGCCAAAGAAGAACTCAATGATATTGCATACGACAGAACCGATAATGAAGAGTCAACTCTCAAGCGCCATGGTGCACCGTTTGCAATCAGCTTACATCTTTCCAACAAGGAGGAAAAGACACCAAAAGATTCAATAATTATATCTCAAGAAGAAGAAGTCACAGAAGTTAACTTAAGGAGCGGAAAAGTGTTACCTCCAAGAACAGCTCCGACAGATAAAGGAAAAAAGATAATGACTCGAGAAGAGATATCCCCACCTCCGCCAGTGGAAGAACCACATAATCAAGATAAAATTGGAGGACCCTAGAAAGTAGACTACAACGTGCTAGCTCATCTTAGGAAGTTGCCTGCCCGACTAAGCATCTACGACGCT
>NW_018222214.1:523896-524323 GCF_001263595.1 Phalaenopsis equestris
ATGATACAAGCCCATGACAAATTGGTCCGCCCAAGGACATTCAAAATTGGTGACCTCGTACTTGTGCCCGCCGCAAAATAGGTGGTAAATTCGAGCCAACTTGGGAGGGACCATTTATTGTTGAGAAGGTTTATACAAGAGGAGCCTACCAGTTAGTGGACTTCCGGGGTGAACCGGGGTGAATGACCCATGATACCAATAAATGGATGATACCTGAAAACCTATTACGCAACCTGATGCTGCTTAACGCCGCTTACCTCTGCTTGCCTCCGCTTGCTTTAAAAATTTTGAAACCTTGATTGTTTTAGGTTTATCTATATGGCCATATGTCTATGACCGGGTCCAAATTTTGTAATTAATCTCATATATAATGAAAATTTTTAGAAAATTTTTGAACTTCACACGTTCTCTTTTCTACTTTTGGATT
>NW_018222214.1:524461-524669 GCF_001263595.1 Phalaenopsis equestris
AATGTCAGGACAGAGGCTGATCTTTGCCTTCCAGGACGGCTGGAACCTCGCACTGAATGAAGAGATGGCGCCACAAGGAGGTGTCATAGATTTTGACATGGATTTCAACCAGATTGATATGGACTACGATGGTCCTTTAATGGGCATAGTCAGCGATGAAGAAAAGAAGGGAATACCTTCACTGTTGAGGGTGACCACTCAAGATGAC
>NW_018222215.1:0-26933 GCF_001263595.1 Phalaenopsis equestris
ACGGGCAACCCCACAAACCATTCCCCCGAAATAGCACCGACATTGCTGCATTATCTAGGAAAATAGACCATATTGGAATGCATTTTTCTCAAACACCATGTGTGATTGAAGAAAATTCATTAAAATAATTGATTAAATCTCAAACTTCATTAGAAACTATAAATGCTAGTAATATACCCAATAACCCACATTCTAACTATTACAACCCAGGTTGGAAAAACCATCCTAATTTTAACTTGAACAACAATTTTAGTGGTGGAAGTCATAAATGTGGGAAAAATCAAGTAAACCCATTAAGAAAATGGAATAACCAGGGTAATTCTAACTATATACCTTGTATTATCCTTGGTTTTAACAATCAACAATTTAAGGAAAAGAAGTTATCTATAGAATATGTTGTGTTACAAATGAGAAATCAATTACAAGTCAGAGTGATGCTACTCAAAACATTGAGAATCAACTGGGATAAATTTAAATGAAGAGTAGCTAGAAAGTTTAGGGACTGTAATAACGAATAAAGAAACCAACTATGGCTGATTATTAATTCAATTAATAGTTATTCTCCAAGGATTTTACCTAACGACCTTGAGATAAACCCTGAGGAGAAGAATAGTGGGCAAGATAAGGCTATCAAACTAAAAAAAAGAAGAAAATTGTAAGATATGGTTCAAAAGAACATTGAGTTGAGAAAATAGAAAAAGGAGATCAAAAGATCAATAGAAAAATTTCTAAGGAATTAGAGAATCCTATTTCATTAACCAAGATAAATATAGAGAAACTGCCTCCACCATTTCTTCAGCCGAAGGAGGAAGAATTAGAAGATAACTTGAGACAAAAGAGTAACCTAATAGAAATTGATACGTAATCTGAATCATCTAGAGAGAATACGATCTAAAATTTAAGAAATCTTGAATTATTATATAAAGATACATTTCTTGTAAAGGTTAAGGATGATATCAATATGTAAATTGAGAAAATCAATAAAAGAACATCGTACTAGAGAGAAATATGAGGATAAAAAATCTGAATAAATTCGAAAAAGAAAAGTTACCAGAAAAACTTAAATTCAAAGTTTTAGTAGAAATTGCAAGGCCCGAAAATAATTAGTCGATTGATCAAGAATTACTTAAAAATGGAATTTTGATTCAGGAGGAATCTTTTATCAGGCAAACAACGTTAAACCAATCGCTTCATAGGAGGCAACTCATGGATAACTTTGCTAGTTTTTTGCAATTTGTAATTATTTGAGGTGTGATATGCTTGTTTTAGTGTGGATTGATCAGTTTGATTAATGTTGGTGGTTATTTGGATTGTGAGTGTATTGAGTTGATTATTATGTGTCATTATGGATTAATTAGTTTAATTGATGTTGGTGGATGTTTGGATTGTTTATGGATTCATTTGATCTTTTTGTGTGTCGTGAGGGAGTTGATTATTTAAATTCTTATCATGGTTAGAGTTGTATATGTTTTCTTGTAGTAGTTGGATTGACGAATCCACTGAGACTTAGGTCTCAACGGAACTTGAGTTTTACAGGAGATATCTTGAGTTTGGATAGTGAGAGTTCCATCTCAATTTAGTTACTTCCTTTCTTTGACATTATTTTCATTCAGTGGAGTCATGAACCTACTTGAAGAGCAACATGTGGATGATCTTACACTATCCTTATAACTGCTAGAGATGCATACTTATCTGTCTGAGGATGGTGCTCAAGAGTCAATATATCGGTGATAATTGTATCCATGGGGATAGGCTCTATAAAAACATTTAAAGTACCTAATTTATTAGTGTAGTGATTTTTTTAGAAATTGAAAGCATGGTTGAGAGATGAGATGAGTTATGGGAAGAATTAGACTCATTTATTAAGTGTGTTTGTGTAAGTGTTACAACAATATAGAGCATTTGAGGAACACTTAAATATAAATTCCTATGATGATACTTGTTATCTAGTTAGAATCTTTAGTTCAGTTTCATTCTGACATGTTTAGTTTAGATTTACATTATACTACACATTGTTCTATCCTAAGTATAGTTGTAAATGTTTTGATAGAAACACATAGTAGATTATACTTCCGGGCTATAATTTTTCTTCTTGCTTATTATTATTATACTAAATGCTATACATGTTAAAAATCAAGTTTGGGGGATGGAAGAAAAATAAATTTTAAAGTTAGTTTACTTCCTTTTAGTTTAATTTAATTGTATTTAATGTAATTGTAAGCATGTTTTAGTTTAGATTTACTTTTTTCTGCAGTCATTCTAACTTGACAATGCATGTATATGAATTTGATAGGATCTTGTAGTAGCTAGTAGATTCAACTTTTATTTTGTCTTCACATTGCATTTTATGAATTGATTGTAAAATATTTAATAATTCAATTTTGGGGGGAGGAGGATACATAAATTTCAAAGTTAAACTTTACTTGTCCTAAAATAAACTACAAATAAATTTTATTTGAAAAATAATTTTTATTATGTGGAGTTATCTTAAGATTACTAAAATTTTAATTATATAAATGCAATGAAAAACTTAGTAAGGATTTTAGTAAAGAGGATGAAACTAAAGTTAAGATGTTTACTAACAAATATTAGGGAAATGATTTTACTAGTTATTGTAGGAAAAATTGAATTTTTGAAAAATTAAGGATTGTTAGAATAATACTTTTTGAGGAATTTAAACTCTATTAAAAGTTCTTTTTCTAATACTACATTTTGAGTTAAGAATAGAAAAGAAGTTTTTAACTTTAGATAAGAGATAGTGAAATTCAAAATCATTAAGGGTCTATCCAGATATAGTAATCCTCACATAAAAGAGTAAGGATTAAAAAGATCCTGAAAGAAAAGAAAGACAAAAAAAGAAAAAGAAAAGAAAAAGAAAAGTAAAAGAAACTTAAAAAAGAATATGTAGGGAGAGGCTTGAGCATTAATATGTAATTAAAAATTGATTTCACATGAATCGTTCCAAGGAAGAAATTTTATGATCAATCCTAACCTTAATTTCAGAAAGTATTAGAAAAAAAATATATTTTTTTTAAAATTCATAATGTCTGGAATAAATAATTTTTCTAGGAATTAAGAGTTTGGAATATTTCAATTATTTCTGAATTGAATAGAAAATCAGGACTCTTAAGTTTAATACTAAATATTACTATACCTTAGATATCATCTAATTTACTAGAATTTTTTTTAAATTTGGAATATAACTTTTCTAGAATAAAATTTTGATGTTATCTTAAAGAAAACCACTAAGATAAATCATTATATTTTAAAAAGTTGTAGTGTTACTTGAGGACAAGTAACGTTTAAGTTTGGGTGAATTGTCATGCCAAAAAATGCTTACACTTTTATATACAATTTATGTTCATTTTTAATGATATTCCACTTTAAAGAAAGGTATTTTGCATATTTTTGGTTCCAAGTACAAGAAATGGAGTTTTGGAGAAAATGAAGTAAAAATTATGCAATTTGGAGTTAAATTGAGCAAAGAAGAAAATTTTGATATGATGCATTTTGATATGTCATTCTATGCTTAATTTCATTTAATTTTATAAATATTTTTGAATGAAATTATACTTTAAGAAAATTTTATTTTCATATTTATAATGTAGGTATAACCCTAAATTGTAATGTATTTAATTCAAAACCTAAACCCTGGTTAGTCTTATAGAGTGGGCATAATGGGTAATCTCGATGTGAGAGGATAGAATCTACTCAGCATAATCATATCAATTAGGAACTTAACTTTAGATAAGCTAATGTTCTTTATCCTCTCGGGAGAGGGTAAAGAATAGTTATACTTCTATTTGTCACAAAACTACATTTAAACCTTTAAGCATATGATTTTTACACTAATTATGATCTCATTGCAAGGGGAAAATGAATTTTAAGTTTATAAGAACTTTAAAAAATTTAACCTTTCTCCTTTGATTAAGTTTATATTTAATTTAGTAAACTTTAATTTTATAGTAAATTTAGGAAAACCAAACTTTTCAAAAATTCCAATCTAAGTCTTGATTACAGTAAACTAGAATTAGCCTAAGAGATTTCTTACCTCACTTCTCTGTGGGATCGATATTGTGGTTTTTAAAGAAAGTCCTTTATTACTTGAAAAATTATGTATACTTGCATAGAACCCCTAGTGTGTGAAGTATAAATCAAATTCTAAATTCTATATATCCATTTTGCACATTAACCACCTAAAGAAATCGAGTCAAGTTTTTCGCCTTGAAATTAAATAACTGCATAATTACAGGTCGAGTCAATCATCATCTCTTCTACTTTCTTTTCAATATGGATGATGTATTCATCTTTGTTTTGAATAGTCCTTTGGAGTTCTTTAGTAGGATCTTGTTCAAATTATGGCAGCGCCTCTCATGAGAATGTGGTAGCCCGTGTTTCTATCATATTGTATTTATCATAATATTCCTCTAAAAATCATAAAATATATTCATTTTCACTATTGAAACTCTCTCTTCAAGTCTTTTGACAACTTTTTTATGTCAGTTTAAAGGATTTTCAAATTCTCTTTAATAGATTATATTTCAAAGACCTTCAAATCTACTGGTGTTTCTTAACGAGCTACGAACCATGTCCTCAGGATTAGGCTCAGAAGCAGTAGACTTGTCTAATGACAATTTGATAACAACAGGCACATATGATAGCTTATGTCTTCATATGTTTTTCTTTATTATAGGATGAGGTTTCTTGTCAGTATGGCAAGGGTCATTGAAATTCTAGATAAATAACAAATTTACAAGTGAGTTCATACTAGCACATGCTGTTCTGGCTCTAGTATGATCTCTTCATATGTTAACATTAGATGAGAGTTTGATTTCCCTTTTAGGAAAGGGAAACCATTTGATTTTGACGTGGTGGTAGTCTTGGGTACTCTAGTTCTCAAATGAAGCTTAATATAATGCCATGATTTTGGTGGATCATGAGTGATGATAGAAATGGCTGGTTGAGCTTCCAAGGGGAGCTTGATAAAAATTTATAGATTTTCTTCTTTCTTTCTCATTGATGTGGGTTGATTTAGTGTGTTAGTTTTGCAAATATTTTTTAATATTACAAAATACACATGACATATACAATAACAAATATGTAAAGGAATCCCAATATAATAACTTCAATTAAAATAGTTTTATCTTTTAGTAATCCTTAAACTGTCAAATCCCCTTTAAAAGTAACACAAGTATACGTATCACTTAAGTAACAAATTACTCCAATGGAGTCCTACATATTAATCCCACAAGGAAGTTCGAAATGTCTGTAAAAAGTTCTTGAGATTCTAATGTAAAGTACTATTTTAAAAATACAAAAGGTAAAGTGCGAGTTGTGAATACTAAGTAACAAGTGTATGCTAATTAAAATGCAGTTGAAAGAAAAAGTTAACTAAACTTGATGCAAAAATTTCAAAAATAAATTTACAAAAATTAAACAATGTTGTGGCAGAAAGTTCAAGTTTAAGAAAGCATCCTTCCCCTTTATAATGAGTATATAGTTTGTAAAGAAATTAAAATCATTTGAAAATATATAAAAAAACTATTTTGTGCCAAATAGCAGCAATCTTATTATTTACTCTCTTCCGAGTGCATAAAGAACATTGACTAATCCAAAGTTTGGTCCCTAATAAATCTCGCAACAATTTCCAATCAATTACACCAAATTGGAGATTTTAATCTGTCACCTTAAAATATTTAATTCTGCATTCAACAAAGTATATTTCCTTATTTAAGCATATTTCGGTATTTATTTGCACCCAATTCCAATGATAAAATACTCTCTCATGAAATTAAATGTGATTCGAAAATGTAAAACTTTCAAGATAATAACTTGGAAAAATCATCATACTTCATTGACGGATTACGTAAATCCTATGACAGATGAAATTCACTCAAGTATACAAAACTTTGTCGTAGAAGCTGACTTGTTTGAAATAAATCCTGAGATTATCCAACCGGTGCAGAACAATCAGTTTGGGGGAACTTTTTTGGAGGATCCCTATTTACCCTTAGCAAATTTTATATAAATCACAGATTACATTAATAAAAACAAGTTTAAAAAATAAAAGAATAAAAGACACAACTTATCTCACAATCCTTCCTAAGCAAACTCCTAGAAGTTCTATCCAAGCCTTTCTCTCTTTACAAGCTCTCTCAATTCTCTCTTAGAAGTGTAATGAACAAGAAATCTGGCACCTTCCTTCTCCTCTTACAATCCTTGAAGAAAATCTCCAAGCCTTTTATCTCTCTCTCTCTCTCTCTCTCTCTTTCTCTAACTCACGCCACACACCTCTACTCGTCCCCCTTTCAAACCTTAGAATTCCCTCACTTTTATTGAAGGCTGCCACCCTCCAATAAGAATTTAAAATTTTCTTCCAAAATTATATCCAAAAGTCAACTCTTTTGAGATTAAATGACATGTCCATTGATCCAAGAGACATATCCCTTCATAAAAGAATTTCCAAAGTGTCTAGATGCATTTAATTACTCCAAGGGATGTTTAGAACAAGTGTCCCTTTGAAAATTCATGAAAAATTTATCTCGAACTGCTTAATCCGCAAAAAGTCATCCCTGGAGCATGTGACGCCAAACCTGGCGCATCATGCACCAACTCTACGTCAAATGGAGCAACTGGCGTCAATTTGGAGCATCATGCGCCAGTTTGCTAAAGACCGCGTGGTTCTGAGCTTTAGTGCATCTGGCTCCAATCCAGCGCATTTGGCGTCAGAATTTGAAACTTTGCTGCTTTGGCTCCAAATTTCATCCTTTTTCCTACTTTTGCTCAAAATGCCTAAAATTGATATACCTGTGACAAAAATAGAAAAATACCCTTCTTTAATGTGCAATATTATAAAAAATAAGCATAAAATATATACTTAAAATAACATATTATTTTGGTGTGTCACTCATTTTCTTGAAGGATTCACGGTGCCTGTGTGTTGATTTCTCTTTATTCAAAATTTCTTTTTTAATTTATAAATAAATTTTGCATCCTAACATCAGTAATATCTGAGTAACTAAACACTTTTCTCCTTTAGTAAGTCTTTCAAACACAGTATGAACCTTTGATAGTGATGAATTCTTCCTTTTCTTTTAATTCATTTACAAAGGTCGGAGTGAACTAGGGATAGTTGATGAATGTCCTCCTCACCATAAGAGACTGAGAAAGAGTGAAACTTACTTCCTTCTATTAGGGGTGAGGCCTCGGGGAGCCCTGTTCCTTTATTATCCTCAATTTTCTTGGATTTATTAATTTTCACTGGCTTATCTTTCTTATCCTTTGGAGTATTTCAGTTTGTATTCCTCCATTAAGTGTGATTCAATGGTGTATACTTGGAGCTGGACCCAATCTTGAATATAAATGATATGCAGCTCAGTATTCTTATTCTACATTGGATTTACCCTTTGATTGTGGAAAAAAAATTTTCATAAATACATTGGTGACAGTAGGGTAAAATGTAATGGACTTAATAGTGCAGTTGATAATAACAACACCTTTTCAATTGAGGTCCTCTTTAGTGATGAGAACTTTTGATTAGATTTCATATCAAATTTGGTTGAAGGTTCAATGACCTCCTTAACGACTATTTTTAATTTCTTAAGAGGCACATTATCATGAAATACTTTGACTTCATCAAATCTAAATCTCAACTTAATTATCAATCCTTAATAGAGAACACTTTTTCTGGTAGGGAAACCCAATGCTCTATTGAATGAAAAGATCAATTCTTGAGAAGTCATTACTAAAATTTGATAAATTCAAAATGTCAGATTTATATGATTTCATAATGCCACTCTAGCTATAGAAAACTCTAGAGATTGTCATATATTTTTTGTGACTTTTCTTGTAATCCAAGATCTTCTATTAATTTATTTTAATTACCTTTGTTTTAATTTTACATTTTGTTGCAATAGGTAAAGTTTTTTAAAGGTTAAAGCTTGGAAAAAAAGGAATAAACATAAAAGGAATATGAGCTTTGATTGAGTTGGATCCAGTTAAAAAGCTCAGAGAAAATAAATTTTGGATCTTAGCTCTAAGCCTGGAGGAGTATTGAATTTGGATTAGCTTTCAATATTTCTTTATTTGTTCATAGTTATGCTCCATTTGTATTATGGTTATTTTTATGTAAAAAATCTAGAACTCATTCTTTTAAAGGTGTTTAAATGAATTATTCCAGAATAAAAAAAATGTTGGTTATACTTGCTCAAGAATGAAATGAGCAAGATATAACAACAGAAGAAAGGCAACCTGTTCGTACAAATGTATGAAAATAAAATCATTAGCCAAAGATGAAGAGATAAGTATTCCTCAATAGAGTCGTTAGACAAGGGTATATCAATTTTGTTTTTAGACACGTAATTTGAATACCAAGTAGAATAAAAAAATTACTTATTTGAATAATCAAACACTACATCAAAAATAATATTTTTGTCTCAAACGATATAGTACCACTTTACGATGGGTTCAACTTTCTAAGTTAAGAAACTTTGCATATTTGCATTGGTTGACAATTAAAATTAATAATTATTTTTAATATATAATCTAAGTATTAGATAGAGATTAGATTAATTTGGATCTTAAAATTCTTATAAGGGCAAGCCCCTATAGTTAGTTACATCATGAGCAATGAAAGTTACATAAGAAAACTTTTAGTTAAGGCTGTGTTTTTTTCTATGAGAAATTTTTATGTTTAGTGTTGCATAAATAGTTATCAGAAACATCAAGTGGTGAAGGTTAAAAAGTGGAACAGTTATGAATGAAACCTATAGAAAGAATGGTAAGAGCTTTCAATGATATTAAGAGTTTTGGTGATCTCTCAACTATCTAATTATTCAACTTTAGTGATTATGGAAGAAGTTTAATTGATGATTCATTTTGATATTTTGCTAGAAAGTTTAGAACTTATATCACAAGATATATGATACAATAAAATCTAGGAGGTGAGGATTTATTTTTTAACTAGATGAGCCACCTCAGAATCTTAAACATGAGGCAAAGCTTACTAAACAAAATGAAACTTTATAATCCTAATTTAAAGAAGAGAAAGAGCAAGAAAAAATTGAATGCAATGGACTTACAAAACTGTTTGGAAAAGGCTAACATCTAATCACCTAATTGAATTTAAAATTATGCAAAATTAGTTTCAAATATGTAAGATAAGGTGTTTTTATTTTAATTGGAAACAGTAGGTCATATCACTTCATTGTAAATCAAGCTTTCTATACATGACAAGTATGCAAATATATTTTTGCAAGTTATTTTTTTTTAAAGCTCACCATACTCAATTGTGTTAAGGTTTTACAGTAAAATTTTAGGGTCAAATGAATTGAAGTAGGATACGTAGGCTATGTATTCCTTGATGATGAATGCTTAGAGGATCAATTTATAAGGGAAATTGAGATGTAAGGGCATAACACACATTTGTGAGGTGATGATTCTCAAAGGAAAAACAAACCTCTATTATGTAATGTATGAGTGTTTAAAGTACAGGGAAAAGAAGCAAGATAAATATGCACATGCCCATGATACTTTCTCATAAGTATCCCTAAATTGAAAAGTATTCTCTACTCAATCTTATTTAATGTCAAATTTGGGTTATTTTATATGCATGATGTCTTAAAGATTATGAATGCTTTATTTTATGTAAATTTAGTTTGGTTACAAGTTTCATTTAAATTTAAAAATGTTATATTAAAATTATTTATTTAATTTGGTTTCAAAATCTAGTCCTTAGATGAGTTACCGATAAATCCAACCAAAAGCACATGAAGGCGTGAGCCTAAAATTGGGGCAAATATCAAGAAAACACTAAAATAAGGACAAAGTGAGGGTGAAAATCCTTGACCAATGTCAAACACATCGTTTGATATTATCTAAAACATCACTTTTGGTATAGGTGAGGTCCATCCTTTTAATTTTATGTTTGTCCTCTTATGGATGGTTTAGATGTTGATAGTCAATCAACCGAAACATACCCTGAATCTAGAAAGAATAAGACATTGTACAAAGTAAAGCCTAGGTTACTATAGTAGCTCAACCTTTTAACTATAGTAGTCCTCCAAAAGAGAGTTAGCATATCCTAAGCCAGCTATGACAACCTATAAACATGCAAAAAAAAATTATGTTAAACAAGTACTACAGAGAATCATCTACTTATCCTAGTAGGAACCTAATAATCAAACAAAGAAACAACAACACAACTCCTACTTACTCTAAAAGTGGATGAATTGATGAAGTAATGAGGTTGATTAAATTCTTATTTAAGGTGGCCTTGGTCAAGATGCCAGGGACTTTCGTCCCCCTAGGGCTATTGATTCTATATCTATTGAGTTAAAAGAGGTGGTTAGCCTCCCTTTATTGCATGATTCTCAATTGCATCATTTTCAAAATCTACATAGACCAGAAGGTTGGTTATTAATAATTATTCAAATTGCATTAAATTTTTTTATTCATTAATGGTTTAGTTTATGTTTAAATAGATTTCATATTTTATGGTTTGATGAGTTTTATTTATTTGATTTTTATTCAACTTTTTAAAAAAAGTATTTTATATAATTAGTTTAATTTTAATAAGGATTTTCTTAAGCTGGTTTGATTTTGACTAGGTTTTGTTTTCTTTTTAGGACAACCCAGCTAAGATCTCATGATATTATTGTCTTTTTTGGTTATGGTTTTTGGTTTGCTTGGTTATAAGTAACCATAGGAGTCCTTATTACCAATCATGGATTACCTTGTCTACGGATTCATCTCATATTGGCGTTCTATTTAATTATGGTTACTTTTAAGTTTTCATGAACTTTTTATAATGGTTCAGTTTAAGTTTTAATGAATTAAAAATTTTATTGATTTTATTTATTTTTGCAATTAAATTTACTTTATAGGGTTCATTATGTTGGTTTGATGTTTTAGTTACTCGTTCATCACTTAATTAATTTTATTAATATTTTTAGTTTATTTACTTAATTAATTGAGATTTTGTTTTCATTAAATTTATGGTTTATGAAGGGTAGTATATAAATGCATTATTCTTTATTTAACCTGCTCTGTCATAGAGTTTGTGAGGTTATCTGTTTGATTTTGTTCGTGTTCATTTTTGTATTATGAGAAAGGTTGGTTCTTTCTTATGTTGCTCCAGAAGTTAAGCCACAAAGAAAAGTGTGTTTTATAACATATGTAAAGAGATTATCAAAACTTCTTAAGTTTTTACTAAGTTTCATGAATCTTAGTGCTTTAATTTTTTTCGGCGAGCTCTTATTTTATAAAAGAGGTGTTCATACTTTTGAGAATTTACAAACATATTTCTTATTACACTTGAATGATTTTAATTAACAATCTATTTAATCTCGAGTTATTATAAATTTCATTTTAAAAATTTTGATTAATTAGTTATGAGATACATACTTGCAATTTCGGTTAATTACAAGTACAATCTTCAATTATCAGTTCATTTACCTTTTTAATGAGTTTCTATGTGGAATTTCTTCTTGAAAAAAAAATTTTAAGGTTATAGTTATCTTGTTTAATGGCAAGGTTAACATGCAGGTTAATCTAATAGTTTAGAATAAACTGAACAAAGCAAAGGTTTTGTTAAATTTAATACGAAAGGTAGCTGGAAGTGGTCTCTGGCAGACAATGGGTTAGCTGGGATTAGAGGTGTTTGTAGGAATTCTACTGGTACCTATTTATTATGGTTTTTAGCTCCCACTTTTGCAGTTAATTCTCTAATTGTGAATTTAGCTATTTGCTGCAGCTGGAATAAGGTTACAATTGAGATGGACTCTTTTGGCATTTTACAATATTTGTAGTTCACGTAAGGAGTGTCCTTGGTTTCTAATAAATCATTATAACATATTTTTTTCTTGTTAAGGTGTTTTATTGGTTTAGTGGTTCCTTATTCATCGTGAGGGTAACCAATGGACAAATTAGGCTGCTAAGAATGGATTGGAGTTATAGAAGGTTAATGTTTTCAACAAGATTCTGGGGGAGCTGTCTCAGCTGCAACATGGTGATTGTTTGCAACATGGTGTTGTAGTGTGGTGGGGTGTAGTGGAACTTTTGGCTATCTTGATGTAAATTTTTTTTGAAGTATTAAAATTTCTTACGGATTTATTAAAAAAAAGGTAGGAGAAATTGAAGTCCACCATAAGGGCATATGTGTTATTCTGTTAAATCTTTCCTATTTCTAATGAGTTTTCATTTTGTGGGTTGATTAATTGTTTGTAATTTTTTTAAGAGGTTCAATTTTATTATATTTTATTAATGGACTTCATTTAAGGTATATGTGTTTGAGATTTTTTTTGAAATAGTATCTTTGAAAATCTTTAAATTTTTTAAAGCTTAAGTTGGATTTTGTTTTAGTGAGTCTGATAATCTTCCCTAAATGTTTTAAAAGGTGAAATAAGGTTTCAACCTTCTAACTTTTTTAACTAAGATTAGTTAATTTCTTATCAACAACAAATTTCATAATTTTTAAAATTATGCATTTAACATTTTCTTACACATTGTTATAATTTAATTTGTTAATTACTTAAATTAATTATTTTATTAGATTCATTTAGCCCACTTATCGTGATTTCTAAGTCGATTCATTCTACATTGATTAAATTTAGAGACGAAGGGACTATAAGGCAAATTTTTAAAGTAATAAATAAGCCCTCTATGGGATTTATGTGATTTTTATTTTATTGTGTTTGGAATTACATTTTTATTTAACAAATTCAGTGGTTTTATTTCCCTTTTTAATTTCCTATTAAGTTTTTATTTTTCCAACTTTAATTTAATTTCCTATTTAGCTCTATAACTAATTGCAATTTTCATTTGAAATTAGGATTTTCATACTTAGGTGTTTCATCTGTCCTTGATAAATATAAGATAAATTCCCATCAACTTTGTTCACAAGTTCTCCAATTTTCAATAATTTTCCATGTTAACTTATTTTTTATGATTTAATTTCTTGATAATGGTTTTAATTAATTTTATAAAGCATCAAAGGTCCTTGATTGAAGTTTATGTTTTCTTTTATTGTCCCCTTTTTACTGAGCATTTGGGTTTTCATTTCATATATTTTTTTCCTTATATCTATTTATTCATTAATTATATAAGTTTTCTGTTAGTTGTAGGATTTAATTAATTCAATATTTTTGAATTTTTCTACTTATCCATGCATAGCTGACCAGATTCTCAAAGTCATCGAAAGGCCGTATGGTGCTCTGCAATTTGCTCCTTCCTCCACTCATGCTGCTGTAAATGGCTCTAAATTGCAACCATATTCTTCATAGTTTCACCGTATGACATGATTAGTATTTTCCATTTCAAACAGAACAGATCAGATGACACTCCATCATTGTTTTTAATGTGTGAAAATGCTCCCACCATACATCATTTAGTGCCATGATCTCGTGTCAGAGTGCATTAAAACTCAGTTTAATTAATACTAAGGGTAGATCTAAGCCTAATGATTACATCTATACAACTTATGCTCACTAAATTCTGCATTTCTTTCACAAAATAAAAAAAATTAATGAACTTTAGGAAGTTTTGGTTATTTTCTTTGTCGAGGTGGTGAGGCCTCAACTGGGGTTGACAAGGCTGATCACCTCAAAATTTGCACACCACCTCCAAGCTTCAATTTTATTTGAAATTGGGTCCTTAAATGGTCTAAACTTGAAGGCAGTTTGGGTCAGTGTTGGAGTAGGTTGGAGGCTATGGGACAAACAAAAATTTCTTGGGAAGTTGATTTTTGATCTTTGTGAAGCTTTTGGGATGATTAATTTTTAGGTTTGATAAAGTTGGTGGTTAAGCCATAGGAGGTCCTAATTTTAATTGATAAAATTAGGATTTTGGGATGAGGAATGGGGATTGAAATTTTTGGGAATTGGCTGTTAAGATATGTGGCTTCAATTTTGGTATCAAAGTTTGGATGAGTGGTTGTAGTATTTGATCTACTAGGAGAGCCCTCTGGTTGAGGCTTGTTATGGCCATGGGAGGCCATTGGAGAGCTTGGAAATGCTTGTGGAACTTCTGTGAGCTTAGTGGAGCTTGGAAAGAGGGTAGCTAGAGGCTTTGATCAAGAAGAAAGAGCATCTTAATTTTTGGATGTTTTGGGCTTGATGAGAACCAATGGTGGTGGAGGTAGCATTAGAGAGGCTCAGAGCAATAGGTGATAGCTTGGGCTTGGAGGCTAAGCTCCATTTTGGTCCACCCATAATCTCTTATGTGCTTATTTTGGGTTGTTTGACCTAGTTGCCATGTGTTAAATTTTTGGAATTTAACAACATTGAATGTTTCCTTTTTTGTTTTTATTGAACATAACTAAATTTTAATTTCATTTTGGTTTTATAATGGTTCCTTGTGACATTGATTGGTTTTAGGGTTTAGCCTTGGATCATGAGCTTTAGGCCTTTGGCTTTCGATTAGGGTTTGGGGTAGAGCTTTATTATGATTTGGAATTTTTGATTTTTTTTTATTTGTGTTAATTTTAAATTTGGGGACTCAATTAATTGGTGATTTGAATTTCTTATATCAACTTGAAAAAAATCAACTGATCACATTATTAATTAATTTTACTCCATCATTTTCAATATTAGGTTGATCAAGTTGGTATCTTCTGGTGAGTTCAATTTTTTTTTTGTCAATTATTTGATGTTTAATTGTTTGGGTTTAAAATTTTAATTAAGGTTAAGTTTGGTTAGACATATTTGATAAATTTTTATGGCATTGAGTTTAGTTCTTCTTATTGAAATTAACTTATTTGATGATTTAATTTTTTTACGTCAAAATTTCCTCGTAATAGTTGATTTGATTTTAGGTGGATTTAGTTGTGGATCACCTATGTCATTTCCACCTTTTTGGAAATCAACTTGGGCTTTAATGTCTAAACTATAATTGTCTTAACCAAAAGTTGAAAATTTTGGGTCTAAAATAAGAAACCCTAAGGAGTGAAGATTTGTTTGAAGTTCTATATTACTATTGATTTTTTCCTTAGTCATTTAAGAGAGCCACTAGAAACATCTTAAGGTTAGATCCAGGGTTCTAGAGAGGAATGAACTCACCCAAAAAATACGCAACATGCCTTTTATTAACTTAGTTAGAAAATGTAATTAATTCAATCAGATCTGAAGATTATGCTAGCAAACAAAGGTTGCATTGTCCAAGAAACCTTCATAGATGTGGGGTTACTTATTTTTTCAATTTGCATTTAATTTTTATTTTTTTGTTAATTAGGGGTTTACTTTACTTTTTAATGATATTTAGATTTTATGATTTTATGACTTTTTATCTTATGAAACTTTCATTTGATTTTTAGAAGGATTGCCTTTTAACTATTTTTATGTGAAGTCCTTGGTTAAGATCCTATAGTTTTATCATCCCGGGATCATTAATGTTATTGGTTTGTTTGGTTACAAATAATGAGAGGGTTTTTTGTTTAATCATGGGCTACCTCATCTAAGGGTTCCTCACAAACCAAGGCTTCTTTAACTAAGTTCAAGTTTTAGTGAATGTTTGGTTTATAGTTCACTTTGAATATCAATGATTTACAGATTTTATGGATTTGATTTGGTTTTAGCGTAGTCTTAGTTTTGTAATGTTAGTTCACAATTTTATTGCTTAACTTCTTACATATCTTGATTCAACTTTATTTACTGAATTTATTGATGAATATTTCATTTGATTTGATGTTTTCTAGATGAAGTTATTATGATTTTAGTCTATCAAGGGTATATTTGCAAATTTATCATTTTTTACTTAAAATCACTTAGACTTAATGCGTTTTCTAAAATTTTTCATTGCTAATTTTTAATTGCTTAGTTAAATTTTCCAGTCTTAGCAGTTTTTTTTACTGTGCTTTGTATTAAGAAAGGTCTTCTCATAATTTTAAACATACCCAAATTCACTTCCAACACAAGAGTTTTAATGTTTTAATATAGTTTAGTTAATGATTTTAAGTTAAGCTTATTAAGCCTTAAGTTTAGGAGTTTTATTTTCAAATGTTAAAATAAGATTGGGTTTACAAGTGTAATTTAAATAATTTACAAATAAACCTCCATTTTCTTTTAATTAAACAAATTTTATTACAATTCAATAACTAAGCTAATTCATTATTATGTGATTTTAAATTTTATTAGTTTTAATTATTTAAGTGTTTAAAGGATTATGTACTAAAAAGGTCAAATTTGTAATTTAGTAGAAATCACAAATATGACCACCATAGCCTCTTTTATTACTTATTTTGTTATGCCTTCTTCATCCCTCCACTTAAGTATGCGATTACTCTCACTGGCCAGCCCAATTGAGCCCTCCTTCCTTCTCTATAAATTAGTCGTTACCCCCCGGTCAAAGGGGGAGGAGTGCACAAACTTGAGGAATCTTTGCTAAAATCATTTCAATCCCTAAATCTAGTGTCCCTAAGCTTATTCCAATCATTTTTATCCCTTCATCCCCACTTATCAGCCCTAATTTTGAGCTCAAACTCCAGGGCATTTCATGGTCATACCTCAAAGTGCATCAAAATCTCAAATTGAGCCATCCTTAAGCTTCACCAGAGCTTAAGGAGACTTCCCCCATAAAAATGAGCTCTTTCCAGGCACCCTAACCTTGTCTTAGACCAAGCTCGATCCACCTCTTGATCGAAATCATACTTAGACCCAAGGACATCTCAAATTGATGAATGGAGAAGTTTCGCAAGGCCAAGACAAAGTTCAAGAACAAAGCTAATTGAGGTCCCACCTCTTGAGAAATGGTATGAATAAAAATCCCTAATTTTTCCCTCTATTTTGAACTTTGTGAAGAATATTTGTATTTCATGCGTGTCTAGCTATTAGATGTGTTCATCTCACTTAGATGAAGGTGTAGGTACTAACCGTACTTGATTTGGTTTAGTATCAAGAGAAAGCTTAGGGTTAGAACACGAACAATTCTCTAGTTAGGGTGATTGGGGATGATGAACAGATGCCTTCCTTTTCCACGTGGAAATATAATTCTAATTATTTAAAAAACTAAAGGGAGAATTAATTCTAATTAATTAAATAATTATCCAAATTAATTGAAATTTTGAGGGTTTACTCCTAATGACGTTGGGGACCTCCTTTGATTTTTCCAAGGTCACAGAGCATCCAAATGATCAAAAGCCTTATTTTCCTTAAACTCTTGGTAATATTTCAATTAAAAAATTATAAAAATAAAATAAAAGTTGAAAAATCAAAAAGCAGGTTTGGTAGGTTCACTATGGTCAGAGTAACTTAAGAAAAATAAAAATTAAATTTGAAAGGTTCGAAATATACTTTTCCATTTAAAATTAATAAAAATTATTAAAAATTAGAAAAATACAAAATAATCCAAAAAATCATCAAAACATTCCAAAATGAAGAAAATTATCTTGTAAAATCCTTGTAAAAATTTGAAAGCCACAAAATTTATTTTTAATATAATAATGTATTTTGCAAGTAAATATGATTTTTGCTTAAAATAATTATATAAAATAAAATAAATAGTACAAAATTGTAAAAATTGGTTTGAGTGATTTTTTAAGACTAGAGGACATAAGAAAATAAAATTGAAGTCAAAATAAAAAGTTTAATTTTGACCTATTCTTCAATTTATGAACAATTAAAAAAATTAAAAGTCACAAAATAATAAATATACCTCAAAATATCTCAAATTACTTTCCAATTATAGAAAATAACTCTAAAAATATTTTCATATATTTTTAAGGATGTAAAATACTAATTTTAGTATTTAAATGAATTTTCTCTTATTTTTGAATAAAATAATTATGAAAAATAAAGAACAATTAAAAAAATACAAAATAAATTTCTCTGAGTTCGTTGCGGTTAGAAAGATTTAAGAAAAATATAAAAGTTAATATTTGAAATAAGAAGATATTTTCTCATTCTATTTCTTCATTATTTAATTACTAAAATCAACGAAAAATCATAAAAATTAAAGTAAAGTTTTAAAAATCAAATTTTATTTCTTGTGATCTTCTGTACTAAGTAAACCTCTTAAAATTATCCTACGGCCAGAAAAGATATTTTGGTTAGTACAATTATTTAATGTTGAAAATTCTCAATTTTGAGTTAAAATAAATCTAAAAAAATTTAAATAATAAAAACAATATAAATTCTCCTCTTTTGTGTAAATTAACCCATGAGTAGGCTAAGAACAAACGTTTTAAAGTCATTTGAGTTAAATTGAAGAAATTATGATGTAAGGAGCAATAAAGGCAAAATAATAATTATTGAATTTTGAACTCCAAATTAAAATTTAGGTTAAATAAGAGGGTAAATGGGTAATAATTATGACAGTTAACACTTTAAAGTGATTGAAACACAAACAGTTAAAAGGACAGAAACCAATTCACTTCTCTATCTATAAAAGGTAATATTCTAATAAATTTAATAGTTAATAATTGGGAGACAATCAACTCTTTGATGATCCTGAAGTGAGGGGGATGAGTAAAGAAGATAATGATTCACTAATTTAAACCCTCAATCAATGGTTACGTGCAATTCAATCTCCCAATGAAGATTAAACCTAATATCATAAAAATATTACAAAATTACAATTTTACCCTTCAATATTTATGAGCTCAGTAGTGAACTAGAGTTGATTTAAAATTTTCTTAATCAGTCTTAGGAAAGGAACATTAGTAATCATGAACATTGTTAAAACACTACGAGCTCAGAATCAATTGAAAAAAAAGACAAAATGGTCTTTAATAACCAGGTTTGTCATAAGGTTTTACTCTTATAATTCATTAGCATAACAAAGAATGACTAGTTACCTTTACTCAGTTGTGAAAACATGATGGTGTTGGTACCCCTTGGTTCAATCTATGGCAAATTCATAAGAAAGTGGTTGCTCATTTAAGTAAATGGAACTTTCAAGTCTATGGTAATGTCCATACAAAAATCATCAAAGCTCAACAAAATGTTGATCAATTAGAGTCCAGGTCATTGTTTCCCTTTCTTCGTTTGATGAGTGGCTAAGGCTCATTTAACTCTTTTGGATGCAATCTCTTTGGAGGAAGGTTTTTAACAACACAAGGCTAATAATGTTTCCTTAATTGCTTGGGACAAAAATACTAAATTCTTTCATGCCCTCTTAAACATAGAAAGAATATAAATAATATAATGTGGTATAGAAATTGCAATGATGATATTATCAATAATGCTAAAGAAACTAGTAATAGTGGTGTTCTTCATTTTACTGAAATTTTTCATTCCATTTTATAGGTGAAACTGATTGACACTGTCGTTTTTGCTAAGGAAAAGGACCATGTATCTACCTCTTAACTCTCTTAGGTTCCTACAGAACATGAAAATTTCTCTGCTTTTGAAGCTATCAATCCAAATAAAGCCTCAGGCCCGGAAGGCTTTACTTCTACTTTCTATATTCATTTTTGGGACATCATTAAGAAAGAGGTTATCATCGTTATGCAAAGTTTTTCCTTTGATGAGAATCCAAGAAAATATTTTAATTTTGCTTTGATTGTGCTTATTCCCAAGAGCAATGATAAGGTAAGTTAGGATAACTTTCATCTCATCTCTATTTCCTCTGTTTTTTAATGTTCTGAGCAAGCTAATTGTAAACAAACTTTAGCCACATCTATCCACTATTATTTTCCCACAATAATCTAATTTTATTAAGGGCAGAGAGATTACTAATAGCATTTTAGTTGCTCAATAAATGATAGTGGATTTATACAAGAAATGTAGAGGTGGATACATGATCCTTAAACTTGATATTAAGAAGGCTTTTGGCACTATTAGTTGGGATTTCATCTTTAATATTTTGAGAGCTAAGGGCCTTAATTATGATTTTTTGTTCTCTTATAAAAAGATGGTTGGAGAAAAATCATTATAGTGTCTTAGTTAATGGTAAAGCTTATGGTTTCTTTTCAACACTTTTTAGCACAAAGAGGCATTAAAAAGGGTGATCCACTCTCCCCCACTATGTTTATCATTGCTTTTGACTATCTATCTCATCTATTAAAATAATTTACATATTCAACATCACCACATTCAATTTTCCCATAAATTGAAAGTTTTGGTTAGCCACCTAGCATATTCTGATGATGCTATAATTTTCTCCAATACTAGTAAGTCTACTATAAAAGCTATTATGCAACTACTTAATTAATTTCAAAGCACCTTTTGCTTATATTTTAACAAATCTAAATGTTCTTTATACTTTGGGAAATCAGTTTATTGCAATACAACTGATTGAGCAACTACCTTTACTGGTTTCCAAGTTGCACATCTGCCCATTAAATACATGGAGGTTGACATCCTTAGAGGAGGGATGAATCAAATACAAATGGATGATGTGGTGGATAAAATTAAATGTAGAATTATTGATTAGAGAAATGTTTTCTTATCAAATGGTGGTAGACTAACCTTGTTGAAAAGTGTTCTCTTCAGCATTCCCTTGTATGTTATGCAGATACTTAAAATTAAGAAGGGTACTCAAAGAGCTCGTAAAACTCTTTTCAATAAGTTTCTTTGGTTGGTTGGTGATACTAGCAAAAATTTGGGCTGATTGGAAAAAAATCATGAAAAAGCTCTTCTTTCGGTGGCCCTGGTTTTAAAACTCTATAGCAACTTGTGGAAATCAATATGTACAAGATTTGATTTAAATTTTTGGCTGATGACTCATTGTGGGCATAATTTATGAATCATAAATATTGCAGCCAGGCACACCCATACACTGTGTCATGGAAGGTTGGGGACTCCAAGCCTTGGAAAGTCGCATGTCAGATCTACAATTGTTAATTTCATTTTTTGGGATGTGGGGGATGGTAAAATATATTTCTAGCATGATCGATCGGTTACGTCTAACCTTACTGCTCTACCCCACTCCCTTTCTGACACACACTTAGTTGTCTCTATTATTGGAATGAAGGGGAATTGAACATAAGCAAACTTTGGTCCTTGGTGGGGGATCAAGCTGCTCAAATTTTTATAATTCCTATAAAAAAACACATGAAGGATACTCCTATTTGGAAAATTATTACAACTGTGTCTACTGGTAAAATTCTTTACTCATAAATACATTGATTCCACAACTAGAAGTGGGGACTTTTAATATGACTTGCTTTCATCTCTCCCTCCATTTATCTCTTCTTATGGAGATTTTTTCCTCCATGGTACCTCTATATGACATTCTTAAGTTGAAGGGGTTGTATTGTATCTATTTTATATATACGAAAGAATGCTGAAAAAATAACCCATCTTCTTTTTCATGATTGTTGTTTTGCCAATGAAATTTGGACAATGATAGGAAGTTCCTTCGGAGTGGTTTGGCCCCTCAGGTTTAACATGTAGGATTTTCTATTTGCTTGGAAAACTGCATCTCAGACTGTTAAAAAATTGCACTATTTTCCTCTTACTGTGTTGTGGTTCATTTGGAATGCAAGAAAAAGTTTCAAATATGAGGCTTCCCCAACTAAACCCTCTACTTTTATTTCATATTTACTTGTAAATTTTTTTAAAGCTATTAGAAGTTATAATAGTAGGCGTGCTTTTCTTGTGCTTGAGAGGGTCAGGATCCCGACTTTGGTAAGGTGACAACCCCCCTCTTCTGGCTGAGTTAAAGCTAATATTGATGGTAGTTGGCATTCCTCTGTTATTAGGGCTAGTGGGTTGTTTAGAGATGCATTGGGAAAATTTCTTGCTTACTCTGCCTCACCTGTAAATGCTACCTCTACACTCGAGGCTCAAGGTTGGGTTGTCTCACTTTCTTTAAAGGTGGTTCTATCTTTTTAGTTTATGAATGTTATTATTGAAACAGACTCACAATGTCTTTTTGAAATCCTCACTAAAGCTACTAAACCTGTTAGGTTTCTTATCAGCATTGTAAACCGCATCTAGGACAATATTAACACACAACAGCTTATGGTTCATTTTAGTTTCATATTTAGGGAAGGTAACTCCCTAACTGACTAGCTATCAAAACGAGGAGCTGCTGGAATGTTTGTTGGCATTAAACCTGCCTCTTATTTTAATACATTCATTGTGGGGGATATGCTGGATGCTCCTTACATTAGAATTTAGTTTTTTGCTTTATATATTTTGGGATTTACAGCTTTCTAGCTCTCTCAGCTTTGACCTGATGTTTGTTGTTTTTGCATTTTTGGGATATGCAATTTTCTGTCACTCAGTTATTATTTTTCTACTTTAGTTTGCAGTCTGTTGTTTCTGAATTTCTTTGTTACAGTATTCTCCATTTTCTCTTTTATGCTTCTGTTTCTTCAGTGGGTCTGATTTCAAATCTGGATCTTGAGGATGCTGCTGAATATGCTAAATATACGCATTGCAGGATAAGAAAGATTCTTTTGGATGTTTACACTATTATTCAGTGCATGGTTTCCACATATGCTTATTGTTATGATTTTGGAGGGCCTTTGTTTGACTTTTTGGGCTTTTGGTATTCTTTTGTTTTGTTTTTGGTATACTAGTATGTTTTGGTAGCTATTTTCTCTTATTTTGGGTGGGTTGTAATGTGGGCGTAGGAACCCCTACGATTTTATGTACTTTTTTTGCTTTTTAGAATTGAGGATCCACCTCCCCTCCCCCTTTTGTAACCTTTTTTGAGCTCAATATATTTAGAGCCAAATAATACTCCTTCCCATAAATTTGGAGCCAAATTATACTCCTTCCCATGTATTGGAATTGGTGACTGAAAATTTCTGGTGACTCTGCTGAGGGTTAGTTTCTCTTTCCTTTATTATTCAAATTGCTTTTCTCTCATAAATTGGTAGCGCACCCATGTCCCTCGTGAGCCAAGCTACCATTCTTCTGTTGGCATACCACACTCATTTCTATCTTGAGCAGGTGTAGTCAACTCCTCTTGGATTCTAGAGCCACTATTTAAACACCCTGAAGCACAGAGGTTCCAGGAACCTCACACCTCTCAGAAATGAGGTTAACCCCCAATAGGTGTTAGATTAGGAGCAGATTTGTCAAAGTGAGATTGGTAAAAAGTCCATCCTTTCTTGCTGGTTTGGATTGGGTCCTTTCTTTTTCCTTCATTCTCCTCTGTGAATAATTTTTTGCCAAAAAATTATGCCGGTTTTCCTCTCTTTAAAACTTTCTTCAAAAAATTTTCAGCGAAATAATGTCCGATAAACTTTAGAAAGTTGATCACAGAAATAAATTAAAATAAGATAAATAAATAAGTTTTCGAACATGTTTTAAAAGAAGCAACCCATTTGTTGGTTCAGTTCTTTTCTTCTTGAAATTGCCATAATAGAAGGAAGCATAGGATGAAACTATCATTCTAAATCCTATTGCAGAAGAATTTCTGCACCAAAGTTAAATTTATCCTTTGCTACTGAGATGGACTTGTTTGCTACTAAGATGGACTTGGCCGTGAACAAGAGCGAGCTACTTAAAGGAGCAGTCATTTGTTTCAAAAAAGGGTTTGACAATACTGAGATTAAGTATGGAAGCATTAGTGTCACCGTTTTGATAACCAAGATGTCTGAGACTGTTGAGCCAATAGTGGAGTTCAACTTGAGGTCAACCTAGGAGTTCCTGCCCTTAAAGAATGTTTTTGTTGAAAAGAATTCTACCATTTATGCAAAGTTTGTTAGAGCCGTGGTAAGTACCCCAGGTCGGTTGTCGCTACCCTCGATGGTCTAGTCGTCACTGCACCTGTCACCATTCTCTCCACATTCAAGGGAAAAGGTGTTCAAGTGGATAATGAACATGTCACTACGGAGGGTTCAACTTTCTTTGTGAAACCTTTTATGTTTGAAGTGTGATCTAGCTTGATTTGCACACCTTTGACCCAAGCACAGAGATGAAATAAAAATAGGAATATTGCTAAGATAAAGAAGATGAAGGTTACTAAAGATGTCCCCTCTACAAAGGATGTACAAGATGAGTTTGGTTTACCCGAGTCCTCAACCCTATTGGGAGGGAGCAGGTTCAACTTACTATCTACTACTCATGATGAGGAAGATACCAAGAAGATTGCTGCTACACCACCTGAACCTTTATACTACAAAATTCCGTGGGAAAATAAGACCAAGGCTATGCCAATGGATCGATTATGAACTATAATCAAGTGGTTAGCAGTAAAGGAAAATTATTCAGTTGATAATATCCTTAATAGGATGGGACGAGTACAAACCAAGGCCTGCCTCAGACTGAGTCTAGTTCTATAAAAGAAACCCCATTTTTAAGAAAAGATCGAGTAGAGATGATGGATCATATACCGTAGTATCTGCTCCACATGTTAGGGCTCTCACCATGTATAGATGTGTTGGTACTACCGACAAGCCATCCGGCCTTAGGCTGTCGACAAACAAAGAGATGGTGTGGAAATCTAATATCACTGAGCTGATTCTTACTGGTAGGATCAAAGTCAAAAGTTTTGAGGAGAATCAAGAGTCTGAGGAGATCATTGTTACCTCAGAGGAGAAGATTTATCAACCATCGCTAGTGGATCTTAAAACCCTTAAGGAATGTTTGATTGAAGCAAAGTTGGAGAAACTGTGGATAGATCTCAAGCAATTGTCCTAAGAAAGGAAGAATGAGTCTAATGATGATGAAAAAGAAGATTTGGTTGATTACATGGATTAGGCGTATGCCGAAGTGAATGTGGTTGAGACTCGAGCGTCATCATCTTTGTGAGAGGCTCACACACCAGTAGAAGGAGATGACCCAAAGGCGAAAAAAAGTCTCCATTTATAGAGGGATGAGATTATCAATTACATGGAAAAGAGAATGGCGAAGAGATGGAAGTCATAGCTTGCTTCAGAGTTAGCCTCAACCGCCAAAGGAACTGCCTGCAAAATTTATCTAGATCATGGATGGAAGAAAAGAATTGACCTCCATCAATAGAAGAGCAACCAAAGTAGGATTCCATCCAAAGTCTAATACCATAAAAGGGTATTAAACTGGTAGTATAAAAATAGGTGTGAGAGGTACTAGCCTTGTATAAAGGAGGGGAATTAATTTTTAGGGGTAGGACATATTCTAAAGGCTTTGTACCACCTCTATTTAAGACTTTCAAAGGGACAGAAAACCCCTGACAACATATTTCTCACTTTCGCACAAGTTGTTGCAACTCGGGGGGCAGTGATGCTTTATTTTTTCATCAGTTTATTAATAGCCTCTCTGGTGTTGCCTTCGATTGGTACGCAAAGCTGCCAAATGTTTAGTGAAAATATTTGTAGAGTTGGAAAACCTCTTTGTCAAGAGGTTTCTTGGGGCTTAGTACCACATCACCATCAGTGATCTTGTGGTCGAGAAATAGTGACCATATGAGACATTGGTGGACTATATTGTACAATGGAGGAATTTAAGTATGAAATGTGAACCAGAGTTTCAAGAATAACATGCAATTGGGAATCTGCTGAAGAGTATCCATGGCCTGATAGCATTTCTCCTCAAGGGTTTTACCATTAAGACTTTCGAGAAATTGCTCAGCAAGGCCAACAACCTTCAAGAAGAAGTTAAGCAACTCAGTTTCATGGAGAAGAGCGAGAAGTAGAAACTGGTTAAAGCCTTTGAGAAGAAATTTGGGACTGTTGCCGTAGTGAATAAAAGAAAGCTGTCAATGTATATACAAATGGAGTGACCATGAGAAGGTTACTAACAGCCATAACAACATGATCAAATGTCAGCTTAGCAGAGGTACTAATAGATAGAGGGAAGACACTCCATGTCAGAGCTCCTTACAAATGTCTATCCTTTTAAGGATGAAGCAGTTGGTAAGATGTTCCACATCCTGATTAAGAGATTCGATTTGTTGTTGCCAGAACCCAAGAGGGTAGAGGAGGTGGACAGGAAGGATAATCCATTGTACTCTTTTTATCACAGGATGCTTGGGCATACAATAGAGGGTTGCTTCACTTTCAAGAATTGGGTCAAGACCACTCTCAAGAAGGGGAACATAACGATCCAGAAAGAGTACATGAAAGAACTTGAAAGAGGTTATGTCAATATCAATTCAAACAATCCTATTGTTTCAATTGTCTCCTATGCAGTCGATGATGGATGGAGTGCAACATGGGAAAAATCCTCAAAGAAGATGCTACACGAGATTTAGACAACCTTGGTGTATGCTTTAGTTTAGCTTTTGAGACGTACTAAGCCAGCACCATCGATTACAGTTGAAGAGCCACCTCATAGGAAGAAGATAGAGAAGACCACAGAGAAAAAGAAGACTGAAGACCTGAAGACTAGACAAGGGGCTGCTTTTCCTAGAAAGGTTGTTTTTAATTTGGAGGAGAAATCCCTCGAACCTCTGACTCTATATGATTATTTGTTTGCCTCCGTGGGGTACTATAATGAGATGAGTTCTATGTTGATTTTGACCAAAGGAAAATATGTTGAGATTTTCATACCTATTTTATATTGATTTTGATGATATTGCACTTTAAAGAAATGTATTTTTGATGTTTTGTTATAGTTATGATGAATTATGGTCATTGGTGCAAAAAGATGCAAGGAGTGAATTTAGAGTGAAAAGGACCAAAATATGAAGAATTGAACTAGGGCGCCGACGACAAGATTTTCCCGATACTCCAGATTGTCGGTTAACTCAAAAGGTGCATTAAATGTGGATGATTTTTGGAGGTATGCTTAGGCAACTCTTGGGAAAACTCTTCTACAACTTTAAAAGAAGATTTTGGCCAAAAATAGGAGGGGAGTTGGAGGCTCTGGAGGTTAGAGAGGTTCCGGTAGTGTGTAGAGAGTTTACTTTAGGGTTACATTGTGAGGAATTCTTTGAGAGATTGTGAGTGTGGAGGGAAAGTGAGAGATTTCTTCCTCCTTGCCGCTTTGAAGAGGATTTATGTGTGCTGTAAAGAAAGGAAGAGATTTAAAGGAACTTTGAGGAGTGTTCTTAGGGAGAATTTAGAGATAAGTTATTTACTTTTTATAGTTTGTATGACTTTAATTTTATATATGAATTTCGAG
>NW_018222215.1:27248-29052 GCF_001263595.1 Phalaenopsis equestris
CGGTCCGTGCGTGGGGGGGCTGAAGTTTAGATGTTAGCCGTTGGGCGGGGGTAACGTGGGAGCTCCGAAGTCAGAGCCCGTATCCTCCCAGCCTAGCCGTAGATTCATTAACCAAGTGTAGGATTAGTCAATGTTCTTTTTGCCTGGACCAAAGGGTAAAGAATAGTTATGCTCTTATTTGGCACAATCCAATTTGAACTGATTCACTTTATCCATTCACTTTTATTTCTTGATAATAAGAACAATGCTTTCTTATATATTGAATTTCACATTAGAAACTTTATTAGTAGATTTAGTAACTTAAGAGTTATTAAAATTACATATTTATTTCAATTGCCTATTAAGGACACATAAGCAATTTGAATTATATTGTTATGATTAAGTATTGCTTTTCTAAAATCTTAGTTTGTTTCCTCTAATATTACTTCCTATGAAATCGATATCTAGGATTCCATTAGAGCCCTATATTACTTGAGCGATGTGTATACTTGCATTGATAAGCGTGACTTTACCATTATTGAATATTTTATATATACATCTTTATCAAATCTATAATTGTTGTCAAGTTTGTTAAGCCGTTGCTGAGGAATTAAATCTTCTAGCAGCAATATTAAATACTTGTATTTTTAAGCATATATAAAGAAGTCACTGTCAAGTTTTTGGCGCCGTTGCCTGACAACTAAATCTTCTAGCAGCAGTATTAAATACTTGTATTTTTAAGCATGTATAAAGTCGCTGTCAAGTTTTTGGTGCTGTTGCCAAGGAGTAAACAAGAATCATAATTAGAGTAATGGACAATTTAGGACTATTAAAAAACATTTACTGGAATTGCAACTTATTTTCATATTTAGTTAACTATTTTTATTTGTACTGATTTCAATTGTATGCATAAATTTGGACCTGAAAATCTTATACCTTATGATTCAGAATTAGAACGCACAGTTAGAAGAATTAGAAGTTAGAAGAATGAACCTAGAAATTCTAACACAAGAAGAGAACCTAGAAATTTTGATACAATGGAGAACAACATGGATAATCAAGGAATAGAAAATGAACACCAACCTAAACGTTTACGAGATTATGCAAATCCTACAGCAGATGAAATTTACTTATCTATCCAAATTCCCGATGTAGCTGCTAATTCATTTGAGCTTAAATCTGCTATTATCCAAATGGTACAAAACAATCAATTCGGAGGTAAACCAAATGAAGATCCTAATTTACACCTCGCTAGTTTTTTAGAACTGTGTGCTACCTTTAAATATGATAGAGTTTCAAACGATGTTGTTATACTTAGACTTTTTCCTTTTTCACTTAGGAAAAGGCTAAGATGTGGTTAAATTCATTAGCACCGAGATCTATTAGAACTTGGGGAGAACTTTCACAGCAATTTCTATCCAAATATTTCACTTCATCCAAAATTGCTAAACTTAGAAATGTCATAACATCATTTTGTCAAATTGATGGAGAGTTGATATATGAAGCTTGGGACACATTTAAAGATCTTCTTAGGAAGTGCCCTCATCATTCGTTACCAGATTGGTTGATAATTCAAACTTTTTATAATGGATTAGTGGGATCACTTAGATCAATTATAGATGTTGTGTCTGGTGGTTCTTTAATGTCAAAACCATTTAATGAGGCTTATTCATTAATAGAAGAGATGACTACCAACAATTTCAATGGACCTCTGAGCGGTTAAATCCTAAAAGAGTAGCTAATGAATGGGCATTTTAAAGAACATTTTGAAGAGAAAAAACAATTTTCCCGATGTAGCTGCTAATTCATTTGAGCTTAAATCTGC
>NW_018222215.1:30304-31341 GCF_001263595.1 Phalaenopsis equestris
GCTGGGCACAAATATTTTTGCTTTTTAGATGGATATACCGATTATCATCAAATTCTTATTGCTCCTGAGGATCAAGAAAAGATAACATTTACTAGTCCTTTTGGAACTTTTGTTTTTCAAAGAATGCCTTTCGGATTATGTAACGCTCCTGCAATATTCCAGAGATGTATGATGTCTATATTTGGTAAGTTAATTGATGATGGATTGGAAGTATTTATGGATGAATTCTATGTATTTGGAACATCACTTGATGCATGCTTAAATAATCTTGAAAAAGTTTTGGAATTATGCGAAAGAACTAATTTAGTTCTAAATTGGGAAAAATGTGTAGGAGGAATTGTGTTAGGGCATAAAATTTCGGAAGATAGTATAGAAGCTGCCCTTATAGAAATTCAAGTTATATCTAAACTAACACCTCCTACTAATGTGAAAGAGGTTAGGAATTTCCTTGGACATGTTGGTTGTTACAGGTGTTTTATTAAAGATTTTTCAAAAATTACCAAACCTCTATGCCAACTTTTAGAAAAGGACAAGAAATTTGAATTACTAAAAACTGTTTTAATGCCTTTGAGTTATTAAAAGAAAAATTAATCACAGCCCCTACTATAGTTTCACCTAACTGGGAGAAACCATTTGAACTAATGTGCAATGCTAATGATTATGCTATTAGTGTTGTTCTTGTACAAACGTATGAAAATATTTTTAAAGTTATATATTACCCTAGTAAAACCCTTAATGATGCTCAACTTAATTATACTGTTACTAAAAAGAGTTACTAGCCATTGTGTATGCTTTAGACAAATTTAGATCTTATTTAATTGGGACTAAATGTGTTGTGCACACTGATCACTTTGCTATTAAATATCTTATGCAAAAGAAGGATGCCAAACCAAGGTTAATTAGATGGATACTTTTGATACAAGAATTTGATCTTGTGGTTATTGATAGAAAGGGAACATCATGAATTATCTGACACCGACAATGAAATTACAGACAGTTTCTCTAATAAAAAACTTTATAATATTAATGAGTGGAAA
>NW_018222216.1:0-1406 GCF_001263595.1 Phalaenopsis equestris
ATATATATATATATATATAGAAATATATATATAAATTATATATATACATATGCGTTATTGGGTGGCAATTTGGTAGACACTCAGATTCGATCTCTACATGAATGGATAACATAAATGGGCAGCAGTATTCTCAAAAACACTTTTTCTTAGAAAAGAAAATTTAGAGAGAGGGAGAGAGAGAGGAGGGAGAGAGTTTTTTGCACTTGGACGTGAAGTGGGCTAGAGTTTTTTGCACGTGGACGTGAAGTGGGTTCAAATGGCCATTTAAGCAGGACACGGCGGCCTTTCTGCTGATAGAAAACTATAATTATTTCAGTTGGATGAGCTTTATCTGCAGAGGGCAGATTTTAGGTCCAATGGCATATTGCTGATTACTGCTAGCACTTGTGATGCACATAACTCCATAATTTAGGGAAATGGTCTCCATTTTCATTTAAACTACTGTACAAAGAGCATCATAAAGTTAAATAAACAAAAAGACTTTGAGACTGAACAAATTAGAAAGAGAAAAATTTAATATAAAACTAAGAGATTAATTTCAAGCTAATAATAGATGGAGAGGTGGGGGCTGAAGAACTTAATGTCTTCAAAATTTTATTGAAATTTAAAACTATTATTTAGTGATTTATGATTTTGTTTTTTTTATTATAGTTTTAGAATTTGGTTTAAAAATAAAGTAAACATTTCTATTAGGAGGATTAAAATGGTTGTGCAGTTGCATTGTCTTTGATCATGGCAGTATGAAGGAGACATTAATATAGAAATTTTAAAGTACTGTAACACGACTTTTCATAAAAAAATTTATAAATCAAATGATGAATTTGATAGCTGATGTTTAAATGCGAGCAATAATTCATTTTGAATGTGATTAAGAAAATCTAACAAATTTATAAATTGGCTCATTTCAACAACCATTATCACATTCAGGTTCGGCAATCGAAATCGAATTCATAATCTCAATAACCACATCAAAAGCATCAGTAATCAACTTCGAGATTTTAACTAGAAAAAAGAAAAAAAGAAGAAGAAAGGCTTATAATTTTGATAATTAGCAATCATAGTTTTTCACAACAATTCATCCCACATATTAACATTAAATATTTTTTGCCATATTTACATACATACCGCACAACTTTAATGTATTTAAATTTCTAACAGGCAAATTTTAATGTTTACAAGGCACTCAAATCTTTAATATCACAAGAAAAAATTCACCATCTTGTATTTTATTAGAGCGAAATGCACATTTCATGTAAAAATTTATTATTGTTATAAATGTAAAATTAAATATTAAAGTATTAGATATATAAATACATAAAAATAGCGGGGTATGCATGTGAACTTCCCTATATTTTAAACAAATGAAGCGTTCAAGCATTCCCAAATTCGCCCCTCCCTCCCCCTCC
>NW_018222216.1:1822-12222 GCF_001263595.1 Phalaenopsis equestris
TCGCGGAGGGAAAGATTCATTCACTTCGCCTGCTGATGACCTCTTTCACAATGGAAAACTTCTCCCACTTCAGCTGACACACATTCAATATCCCCAAAATCCCTCCACCATCTCAAATTCCAATTTTGATGACTCCTTTCATCTCATTTCCACCACCAGCACTCCCTTCGAGTCCTGCAACATCTCCCCTTCCACTTCGTGCTGCGTCAGCCAAGAGCTCAACCTTGAACACGGCTTCTTCCATCAATCCCAAACCAGCCATTCATGGTCGAAAAAGTTGAAACTGATAAGTCAGTCTTTGTTAGGTCTTAAGCTCAGGCGATCAAAGGCTTATCTCAAGTCTCTGTTCACCAAACCAACCTGCTCTGATGATTCATGCGCAGTCATCAAAGCCAATGATTGCTCCATTGCTCACAAGAAGCTGACAAGGAAAGCTCCATTTGGACATTTTCCCAGCAGGGCAAATAGAGCCATGAGAATCTTTGATGCTGAGAAGATGAAAGGTGAGGGAGGATGTGGGCATAAGCGGTCATTTTCCCATGCTGTAACTGAACAGAAATTGCAAAACACATCCTCTTCTACTTCTTCTTCCTCATCTTCAAGTTCTTCATCCTTCTCAAGTTTTAAGTCGAACAGTCTCAGCATTAGCATTGTGAATTCCGAGGTGGAGAAATCGATTCATGGAGCCATAGCTTATTGCAAGAAATCTCAGCAGAATGGTTGTGGAAGAAAGAATGTTGGTGATGTTGACTTCTGGTTGTATTCTGCTTCAGAAATTGCTGAGGAGTGTGAGAAGCAAGAGAGTCCAGAAATTGGCTGAATTCTAAAACACAGCTAGTTTTGTTAGAAATCATGATGTACAACTTCACAATTTGAACATCTGCTTGGTTCCAATAATGGAATGATGTTTTTTTTTTAACATTAAATTATCTGTTTGGTTCGAAATAATGGGATGATTTTTTTTTTAACATTAAATTTTGGGCGTAAGGTAGCTTTAAATAGAAATTGATCTAATTCATATTTTAGTTAAGCAAGCATTTGGAGAAAATTCATCCTCAGTTTTTCAAAGATTGCAAATATATTACAATACGGTTGCCATCGATCTCTATTTTCATGTAAATTGATTATATTTTACAATTAAACTAACTCTTCTAAAACTTTCGTACTTTTGTCAAGCCTTAGAAGGAGAAAACAAAGAAGAAGGAGATTTTTCACAGTAAGCTATTCTAATGTATAATTTGCAACCGATTCATGTAATTTATGATACTACAAATTTTGATTTTTTCAATCCTAAATTCACCAGATTTAAAAGGAGAAGAATCCAGTAGTGTTCAAAAAGTTTAATGTGTTCAAAGCGTATGATATTTCATGATTTTGAAAAATTTTTATTAGGGAGAAAGTAGTGATGTATGTGGAGAAGCAATCACATAATTTGACAATTGACAAGACAAATTGACAATGTAAACATTAAAATGATGCTAGTAAATTAATAAGACAATTGACAATTTCTTTTTTTATTTTATAATAACAAATTAAAAAAACAAATTGATGCTAGTAAATTAAATGATTAATCTTCATTAAAAGGCTTAAGGTTTTGGATTGAAAAATAATTTAGCACTCACTCCCAATTTTAGAACCCAAGGAAATTACAGATTTAAAACAGGAGTGGCCATAAGAATTTGTCTAGAAGATAACTAATAGATGAGGTTTACACACCCAGATGCACGCATAGAAGGATAGATAGGTATATTGATAGATGCATGGATTGAGGGATGGATGGATGATCACAAGCAAATCTATAACCTGCACCTCAACGGATCCAAAACTTTAGGACCCGTCACTTTAGTCTCATGTTTGTTTTTTTTTTCTTTTTTTCTATTTTTGATAATATTTTTATTCGGTATTATTTTTTATATGTTTTTATGTATTTTTTTTTATAACAGATTAACTTGCTTTTAATAACGCTCAAAATAAATCAGTTTTGAGTGTTCAACTACGGCAAATACTGTGTTTTACTTCAAATCAAAATAGAAAATAAAAAATAAAAGCAAAAGCGATCCCCTTTAGTTGGTAAAAGAAATTATTTTTAAAAATAGCTGCTTCACTGTCATGAAAGTAAAAGTCTGTGATGCGATTATTAACTAATTAGATGAGTGTATTGTTTTGTACCTCTAAACTGAATGATTATAATTTCATTTCTCAATAAATTAAAAAAAAAAAGGTGGAGGGCACAAAACTGTTTTAAAGCTAGCAGGAAACAATCATTATGGGGGAGATCCACTATGCTGAGAGAAATTAATCATCGATTCTTAATCTAAATGCCAAGGGAACCTTTCAGGTACAGACAAGTAAGGCTTAAATTATGTAATTGTGCTGACAAAAGGCTTGACAACATTAAAGCCTAAGAAACAGGCTAACCAACCCAGCCTTGCTGTTGAGTAATTGCAGACTAATTAGGCAGCTATTTTTTACTATTATATCAATTATATGCTCTTTTTTGTTGGTTTAAAGCTTTAAAGTAGGCTTTAGAGTTTATCTTTAAAGCAGTATACAAGATTCATATTGGAAATAAGGTAGCTATAGGACAATGGACTAAAATATTTAACAATGCATGCTGCTTTTGGTATTTTTGTAAGCTAAATTGCTGTGTGTGGTTGCGTTGGAAGTGACAGATTAATGATGTGTTCGTATAAGCTAGCATGGTGCTTGCTTTCTTTCATAAATGTTTTATGCCAGCTAAAAAAAAAATTTTAAGGGCTCTGTTCGACTATGAAAGTATCAAAATTCAATCCACGTGAAATTAAGGAAAAAAAAAACTAGAAGCCCAAAAATCGTAAGACCTTTTTGGGAATAAAATAGTGCCCAAACTCACACGGTGAATGCCTAAGGCATGATATTGTGTTCTTTTAAAAAGATTCTTATTTCATTGTAAAGAATGAAAATAATAAATAAATAAAATAAATGATATTCCTTCTGCAAAAATTTGAATAACATTATAAACAATTCTTCAAAAATTTTTGAAAATTTTAAAATTCCTATTGGTCATTCTCATCTTTCCAAGCTATAAATATCTCTATCGATATGGGACAAAACTCATTGCGGAAAATTTTTCATTAGAAGGTTCTTGTTCATCTCCTAAAATAGGGTTGAGATTATTTTATATAGAGGATGTGTAATTCCTGTTTAACATGCATTGATACTCAATAAAAAAAGACATGATATTATTTTGAGTAAGTGTTATGTTTTTCCTTTCACGAGCTTTTAAGTTCTTCTATAGGGAGTTCTAATATTATCCTCCATAAAAAGTGTTATGAGGGACACTTTAGATTTACTATATTATAACAGGACTTCAATCTCATTTGTTAAAGTGGTTGATCGTCTCCATTTGTACATATTTACTCTAAAGTAAATAGTTAATGATTGACATATTAACATATTTTTTCAGGTAGTGCTATAGAGAAAATAACGATTGACATCATCCAAAAATATGAAAAAAATTATTTTATACCAAGTTTTCACTATATGGAGTAATTTTTACACTTATTTTTTTCTTGGCTATATATTTTGATTTCTTTTTTGGGTTGAAAAATCTTGTGCGTGCAAATGTTATTTTTGGAAGATTATCATCATAAAATTTAATCTTATTTATTTTTAGGAGAATTTCAATTTTTGAATATCCTTATATTGAATATTGTATTTATAACTTGGTGAACTTTATGATTAAATTAATAATTAAAAAACTTATAAAACATTTGTCAATGTAGAAAACATTGGTGTCTGTTCTCACAATTTTGTTCATATAAACATTTAATCAATTAGTAGAGGAAAATAATTCACCAATAATAGCCTAATATAATAATTAAAATTAGTTGATATAATATTATAAATGATCTATTTGATGTGTAGTTTTTTCTAATAATTTTTTATGAATTATTTCTTACATTAATAAAGTTCTAGAGTTATATTTGGTTAGGAGTTATTTTACTCTATTATTATAATAAAAATTCTTTGAGTATTAAAGTAGTAAATTTTCTATTACTTCTAATCTCAGTAGGAAAACAAATCAATGATTATACACTACAAAAATTTCTTAGTATAATTTCTTCTGTTTTCTCTCATTTGTTTTTTAAATTCTACTCCATTCTTGTATGAATAATACATTTGCAGGCAATGTTGAAAATAGAGCTTGATTCTTAATTTGTTGACATTATGTCTAAGATTGGTGATATCATGCACCTGTTGATGGCTTTGAAAACCTTCAAGAAGAGCGATAACTGGAGAAAAAGTTATATTACATCTATAAAAACTTGAAAAGATGGTGAAAAAAATCAAAACACCACTCTCAAGCAAGAAATTCTATTCGTAGCCTCTAATTTATTCTATCATCAAGCTAGAGCAAAGGTCTAAAGCGTACCATCCAACAAATTACTTAATATTTTTTATTCAAATTCTATATGAGTTTCTTACAATATATGTTTTATAGTTAAAAGTGTAATTTAAAATTGGACTCCTTATTTGTTCAGTTTATAAATGCATGTCTTTTCATATATTAATATTTTATGTTCTCGAATCATATAATTTTGTCTCTTTCTATTTACTTTTGATTATCAAGTCATCCACCTAGTATTCCACTTGCCTGTGAATGAGGTTATCAAAAATCCTCATCATCGCCCTTTGATATGTTGCTTCAACACTCTTTAATACAAATGAATCCACTGTGTAGCAATATATTCCGATCGTGTTTTGAAAGTTGTATGTGTAGCATTTTCTAGTGGCATCTTGATCTATTTGTATCTGAATGATCCATCCATAAAAGAGAAGATCACGTGCGATGATGCAATTTCTACCATTAATTCCAGGATTGGCAATGAAAATTCATCCTTCAGGCATACTTTGTTCAAATCTCTGAAGTCAACACAGACACAAATCTTACCATTCTTCTTTTTGACCATCACTATGATGGCCAATCTTGTGGGATATTGCTCTTCTCACATGAAGCTAGTGTCTATTAGTTTCTTGACCTTGACCAAAACCTATTGCCCAATTTGGGGGCACATTCTTCTAGGAGTTTGTTTGACCAGATTCATAGTTTGATCGTTCCCAAGTTTTGAACGGCAACCTCTGCTGCTAAACCAGGCATCTCGTCATAAGTCCAAGCAAAGCAATATTTGTATTTCATTAACAGCTTGATCCTGTCTATAGTTTCTTCTTCATTCATCAAAGAGCCAATGAAAGTAGGTCTAAGCTCTTCTTTATTTCCCAAGTTAACCTCTTTTAGTTCGTCGATTGTCTATTTCATTTCTTCTTCAAATTTCGGAGGAGCGTTTTCTATTGAAGGCTTTTCAAAGTTGTTTATAGCTTTGAGACAATCTGCATTTGATTCATTAGTGACAACTAGCCAAAATTCCATATCATTGGCTGGCCTTATTGTGTCGAATCCAACAACTTATTTCGAATTAAAAGTTTAATTTTTACTGTTCCATAGCTCTTTGAAAAGGTGTTACTTATCCCTTAACAATTTCTTAAGAACAAAACCATGTCGAACAAGTTTTTTGACACATGAGAAGTACCACTCCATAGGAATTTCTATTAATTTATTAGAATTTTCCTCTTCTAATTTTACATCAACTTCAAAACTATAAGAAGTGGAACCATAATGGAATCTTATCGGCTTTACTCTCACACTTTGCACTTCCTTGACCACCAAACCCTCAACCTTATGAGGACGAATCAAGGGATTAATTTTGTCATACATTTACTCATATTCTTTTTCTCTTCATTTTCTAGAGATATCTCAACTTGAGCCTTCCTTTGGCTTATTACCATTGCATTTTTTCTTGTTCTGTTCTTCCTCAAAGCAATCTTCCAAGTAAATGCTGATGATAAAATTCTTCCATTCAATGACCTGGTTATTTCTTCTCTACCCTCATCTCGGGCCTCGATCTCGAATGCAATCACTGCAAAGGGTTTCTACCATCTTGCTGAGCAGGAGTGATGGGAGATCGTTGGGCTAGAACCGACAGGTCTTGTTCTTTTAGAAGAGTTCACACCACCTTTGTTGTGAAGGAGTGATGGGAGATTGTTGGGCTAAAATCGGCTAGTCTCTTCCTTGTAATCTTACTGGGACTTTGACTTTATTTTGAACAATGTCTCTGGAGAGGATTGTCTTCTTTAGAGGAGCATAGTAGGCAAAATCTTTATGATTCCCATTTCTGTGTCAAAACCATTTATAAATATCCCTTTATACAACATTCTTGACCTTCTTCATAGTATTTTATGAATTGGTGTAGGGAAGAAGGAACCATCTTGTACTCATGAATCTATGGTCGATCCATTAGGGCATTGAATGAAGTTTCAGAGTCAATGATATGGACTTTTGTCTTTGTTACTAAATCGCCAATCCTCCTTTTTAGCGTGATTGATCCAAGAGCTTTTTCCCTATGCTGGTTGAAACGTCTTAGCATCATCTTGTCAGTTGTAAGTTTGCAAGTGGCGATGACCAAGAAGGCTAATTCCATAAATCTGCTTATGCTGACAGAGATATACAAAGGACATTTGTGGTTGGCTGTACTGAGTAACAAATACTCATCTTTAAAGTCACCATATATTGATCCTTTAACAAACAAGCCTCATCTAAGGAGGTGCTAGCCAATTGTGCTAAGCATATTTCCAGATCAAGAATGGCCTTGATCAATGTTTCTCTTATCTCCTTTGACAAGATCAAAGAGTCATAGATACTTAGTTTTGCAAGAAACTTTTGAAGATGGGATAGTACATTGTAGTCTACTTTATTATTTAGTTCATGAGGTTCCTCCTGAGTGAGTATTTCCTCTACCGATGGGACTGGCTCTTCTTGCACGACTATCAACTTTGCTTTATCTTTTAGAGCCACTCATGGTGGTAATACCTTTCCATTCCACAAGTTTACATTTGTTATTTCCTCCAATGTCTCAGATGCATCTGGAAGCATCCCTTATAGAGCTGTCACTGGTTCTTCTAGAGGTATTGATACACAAAAAATATATTCATTTTTAGACCGATATTTTATACTCATTTTTTGTGATATTGCACTTTAATGGAAAGTATTTTTTATATTTTTGTATAGGTTATTGATTTTGAGGAATTGAAACAAAAAGGAAGCAAAAAAGCATGAAATTTGAAGCAAAAATAGAGAAGTCGCCGACGGCGCTAGAGTGGGCGCCGACGGCGCCATTTGATATAGAGTTCGGAATTAAATAGCGGAGCACAACGGAGCACTGGCGTCGATGGCGCTTAGGTTTGTGGAAACCCTGTTTCTAGAAGATTCGATGAATTTGGATGCTTTTTAAAGAGTTTTTAGATGCACCTATAAGAGAACCGACCTAGGCTCTTGTTAGAGCTAAAATTTGGTTAGAAAGCCCCCCCTTCGTACCATTTCAATTTATTCCACTCATTTATATTTTCCTCTACACACACTTACATTCCACGCCATTTCACACCATTAGTTAGTTATTGATTTTATAGCTTTGAGTTTTTGTGGTGAGTTTAAGTGTAAAATCTTCTCTAAGAAATGTTGGAGAGGAAGAGAAGTGAGAGATTTATTCTTTTTAGATTTCCTAAGACAGGCTACAAAGGATTTTCTTTAAGAAAGAGTTTCAAATAAGTGTTGTTTGTTTATTATTGTTGTATGAACTTTATTTTATATATGAAATTGGTGTTTTAATGTATCTTTCTCATGAAGTCTGAGTAGATTCATTTATCTTTTTCCCTACTCTGAGATATGGTGAAATGAAGAGATTATGTGGATGTGCCAATGTTAAACTTTAAAATAAATTGTGATATTTTTTCAACTTCGCTCGTAATTTACTTTTTGAATTGGTCAATTGAGTTGTTAAAATATTGTTGGCATCAATTTTTTATGTCACGAGTGTAGGGTGTCTACGCGCATGACTCGGGATAGTTTACGGTCTGTCCGATAGTCCAGATACCTACCCGAGACCTTTTCGACGCGTGTTGAGGGGCACGTAGTCGGGGTCATTTTGCTAGGCTATGGCTTTCTTTTAGGTGAAGGCCGACCGACATTTGGCACGTCGGATGACTCCGACCGGGGCGAAAAATATTATGTAGAGCGTCACGCGAGATTTTGACTTGAATTGGCCCGATCACTTGACGAAGTGGTCCAGATGACCCCAGATGATGAAACAGACCCCGCTAGTGTGTCTGGAACGTTGATTTCACTTACGGAGGATGTCCACTTTGCTACAACTTCACGGGCGGAGTAAAAATGCATGAATTATCATTTTAGCCCGATCATCAAAAAAGCGATTCAAATGGCCCCGGATGACGAAACAGACTGCGCCAAAGCGTCCGGAACATTGATTTTAGCCAGGAAAGACATCTGCTTCGCTGCGAGGACATGTATGAGCTAAAAAATCATTAAGGATAATAATAATAATATTAATAATAATAATAATAATATTATAATTATTATATATTAACATATATAAACGCAAATCCCTCCCTCTCTCCCTGATTATCACGCAACAGCCAGCCGCCAACCCCATTTCGCGAATCCTAGCCCTCGCAATCATTGCCTCTACGCCTCGCGACTTCTCCGGCCGGCAAGCCTCACCAGCAAACGATCCACCACCAGCGCCGCCTCCTTCCTCACGCCGGCGAGCCTCCTCGCTGGTGAAGTTCTTTGCCACCTCTTCCTCCTCCGGCAGCTGGTCGAGCCCCCTGCCACCTCCACGCAGATTTATTTTTCTCTTCTTGCCTGCAAGCAGATCAGTCGGCTCCTCCAACTCCGACACCGAGATCCGATCATTTGCCGGAACTCTTCCTCGCTCACCTTTTTTCCCCGTCATCGTCGCATTTACGTTAGAGAAAATAAGCGAGGAGAACGTTGGATTTTGGGCTCTCCTGCCTGTTTCTTTTGCTCCCAGTGCACACCGCCGACAAGCTAGCCTCTACACGTCGTCATCCTACCTTCTCGGCAACCAAACGCCTCGCTAAAGTACCTCGACGCCGCCGAACAGCGAGCCACATCGTTGTTCGGGGAGGTGTGAGGGAGGCTCATCTGCCTCGTGGAAAGGCCTCCGTCAGCGTTTCTTCCCGCCGGTGTCCCCGTGGGTTCCCCTCTTCAGCCGTCGAGTAACCTCCCTCGCAAAGGTATATTTTGGTTATATTTTTATATGCCAAAATTATTTATTTTTTGTACTCTCCTGCCCTCATAGCCTCCTATGTCTTTTTGTTGTCCTGTGCACATTTTACGAAGCACATTGGAGCATGGATCGGACGCCGGCAAGCTTGGAGCAAGCAAATAAACGCGTCTGCAACCATCATGGTGGTGAGACTTTCTACCTTCTAGCAAGCCTTAAAAATAGTGAAGTGTAGGCGTGTGGGTTCGATCGCCCACACGGGGTGTGTGCGCCGGCGTGGGTCGGCGAGACGACGTGCCTACGTGATGGATCATTGGTTTTCCTAGAGCCGCCTTTAGGTTAGGACTTCTTGTGCACAGCCAAATGCCCCCCCCCGTAGAGCCAAGTGTCTCCCCTCTTATTGCGAGCCTTAGCACAAGTTCCGATGGGTCAGAGTCCCTCACTCCCTTTGCTTTAGATTCCCCAACTATACTTGGAGAAGTTGGGGGGTCCAACTTGGCCAAACGAAATAATCTTTGTAGCTAGCCCGTTTTGCAAAGTTTGAAGGAGTTCGCAAAATAGGAAAATCTTTGTAGCTAATCCCGTTTTACGACGTTGTGGAGAGTTTCACCCTCGGGGATTCGGGGAGAAATTCCCCACATTTCCTCACCGAAGCAAGAGGCGGCGGTGCCGCATATCCAAGGGTCTAAACCTCAGGTCTCTCAGGTGAGGTCGTTAGTATGAGCATGACTCGCTATCATATGTGGTCATTTGCATTTTATTATTTGCACGTGCATGTCCTGCATGTTACATATTATATGTCGCATATCACGTCCACACTTCCACTTGCACTTTGCACCTTGCATTTGCACGTTGCACTTGCACTTGCACCTTGTGTCTCACATTTGCACTTGCACCGGCACCATTTGCGCCTCGATCGGTCGTCTCGGATCGGTCAACACCATTTTTGCCTCGGTCGGTCATCCCGAATCGGTCGACTAATCACTTTGGCTCGACCGGCCACCCCCGCCCCCCCCCCCGCGCGCCCGCCCTTTTGCATTTTTGTTTGCTTTTGCATTATACCACATGCTTGCCTGCTTGCATGTTGCACCATTAGTGTTTGCATTTGGATTTGCATCTGCATTTGGTTGACACACCCCAGTAAGAATCACCACTGTCTCCGAGTCACGGCCGCCTCCGTACACCTTTCTTCGGGCCACTGCCTCCATGACACGCCCATCCCTTTTGGTCATTGTCGCCACGACACACTCATTTGTTCGG
>NW_018222216.1:12337-14801 GCF_001263595.1 Phalaenopsis equestris
CATTTGCATTTGCATGTTTGCATGGATAGCGAGTCAGGTTCGTTAGGAGAATGACCCTGTGTCGGTCGCGATGCCTTAACGAGCATTGTTTGCTGGGTTGATCCCGGTGAGCAATGCGAGTTAAGTCATCAGGATTGACATGAGTATGACTGTGCTAAAGATCTAATAGATCTAACTCGTGTCAACCCTCCTTGTGACACCTTTTAGATCCTTCGGATCTTTAGGATGGGGTCTGTATGACGACCCCGTCAAAGTCATACTATACCTGGGCCTACCCCGCACTTAGATATTAGATTGATGCACTTTTTGTTAGACGGTGTGCTATGCTAGGATTTAGGGTGCTAGGTATTCTTTTTGATGCCTGACTATTGTTCTCTGCTGAATTGGTTTCCATAGTCAGATATCTTTCTTTTGCATTATGCTTGTGGTGTGTTTGTATGCTGCATATGTGTGGTAGTGTGTTAGGACGCTTTTCTGCAGGGAGTCATGCCTATTTATATGCACACACACACAGGTACCACTATGGGGGAGCAAGTAATAACTTTTGACCATTTTGCATTTAGGTGTTATTAGCTCCCCCACTTTTAAGGCATGACTCATGATACGTTGTTTGCGTGTGAGCTTTCTCGCTGACACTTATTTTCATGCAGGATTGAGTCTTTTATTTTCCTATGTACTTTTTAGAGTCTAGGAGAGTCCTGTAGCAGAAATAAGATACGGGTACGGGTTCTGAGGCATTTGGCGCGGGAACCACGTGGAGGGGACCAGGAGCAGATGCTCGTGCCCCGTATCTTAATTTTGTATTTTTTATTGATGTATAGAATTATGACCGGGCGTGTATATGTGGAGTCCGGTCGCCCTTTTCTTTTTTGGGATATTTTGTGGACCCAGCGACACCGACATGTTTATTATTTTGATTTGGCTTGTTTTGCTTTCTGCATCATACTGCATGGCTGCACTTACACGCGTTTTCTTTGTTTTTTTATGTGGCTTATCTTGGATTTCACGATACAATTTAGGCTCATTAAGGACCCTAAAATTATAATTTTCTACAAACTACTAAATAAAATATTCAAGATAATTAAAATTTAGGATTAAAATATTCAAGATTTAAAAATTGTAATATTTACTTTCCTACATATGTTAATAGAGCCTCCACAATACTTAAGGACCACTGTAGATAACTGCATCATATTTGCATGTCCTGAGGAGAAGTCCACATGCTTCTCCAGCTTGACTGGCCCAGCATACCTCTTTATAGGTAGTTGTCTAGTGCGCCTAGGATGTTAGAAGGCTCGCCGACCCAGATGGAGCGTTTCCAGCTTTGTAGTTGAACCTCCATTTTCTTTTCCTTCCTGAGGCATCATTGCCTCTTTGGTAGGTATAAGTCCCACCTCTTGAAGCTCCAGCTTTTAGTTATAGGATAGAGTTTCTTTCCTATTGCCCTTAGGGCTACCGAAGTTCCCGTGGACGACGCAATTCACGGATTGCTGACCGGGGATCTCAGGATGTGTTGGGTCGACTACCTTCACGACCAGGTAGAATTAGGGTCCCAATAGCTGTGGATGACGGGTCTGTGATACCCCGACCCAGTTACCTCTACTTTTTTAGGATCACTCTACCTTCCTTTTGTTGAGCCCCTTTGAGCCATGTCGCTCCTTGACTTCGTTGATATCATTTTGATGGCTCGATGTCGATGAGCTGCCGCCCATTTGCAATATGACGATTTTTCCTCTGCCCTTATGGCCCGGACGTGCTTTGGCGTGTTGGGATATCCCCGTCAAGTTGATTTAGGTTATTTTGTAGGCCTCGTGTGTCGATGAGCCGCTACCCATTTGGGGTGTGAGAGACTCACTCTCTGCCCGATGGTTTAGCATGAACTTTAAAACATCGGGATCGTTCCCACACGGAATAACATTCCTTTGAGTACCTATTGCCCCAGATTCACCATAATCCAAGCAAAACTCCTTTTATTGAGATTATTCTTGGGTACCCCCCAAGATGTATTTAACCAAGTGGGATAGGCCCCCTTGGGAGTGCTCTTGACCTCAGAACAGACACATATACCTGACTCTCTGATTTTGGGTAGTCCACGTAGGTATTCTCTTGCGGATATTGGTTTAAGGTGCTTTCGCCCTATATTGTTTGGGCGGACACTCTTAACCTATCATTGCGAGGTTTACCACACGTAGGCTCTCCACATTTTGTGGTTTCTCTTGTTTGTCGATTTGTCGTATGTCCTTTTTTATTCGATTCCTCTCCTCTTTGAATCATTGATCTTATTCGGGAGGGAGATTTTATTTGAATAAGGGAAGTATACAACGATCAAAAAGCTGACGAATCCTTCCAAAATAAAAGAGAAAGAAACAAATGAAAACAAATATGTTGTGAAACATAAGATCCGGGAAATGGAGTATGAGTTATATAAGAGAGTGAGAATCATATTTAAGTCCATGAAGGAGTA
>NW_018222217.1:0-253 GCF_001263595.1 Phalaenopsis equestris
TTTATTTCTTATTTTTTGTTTTCACAAATAAAAAACAAAAAAAATAAAAAATGATCCCAAACAACCCTTAAGGAAAAGGTTGACTAAGAAAAGGGTCAACACACCTACTTAGTAACCTTATTTAAGAGCATGTCAAAGTCAAGTAACAAGAGATGAAGAGGAGTGGGATAATGAGAGCGCCAAAATGGATTATACGGGGATTTTGTGTTTTTGTTTCATTGCTCTATTTTTATTTTCTAATGAGAAAAGCTAA
>NW_018222218.1:0-361 GCF_001263595.1 Phalaenopsis equestris
CTCCTGGCAATGGCACGACACTTCAAAGTTTGTTACCTGGTTCCGCTCCTAAAACTAAAGGAAGAGGCAGGACTAAACTGGCTCCCCCCCCAATACTTGTTTTTTTTTTGTTCGTGTTTTAAATTTTTTAAGTCTATCTGTAACATTTTGTTGGGGTAGTATTGTACTTGGTATCGTATGGGTAGGGTGTCTCTATTGAGCCCTCTCATACAACATTTATGTGTCTTTTCTATTTCAATAAAATCAGCCTTTCGAATTTTCAAAAAAAAATATATGTGTGTGTGTGTGTGTGTATATATATATTTATTATTTTTTTTAATGTAAAACCCAAAAGGCTAATATATTAACTAAAAAGTAAGAT
>NW_018222219.1:0-383 GCF_001263595.1 Phalaenopsis equestris
AATAAAATTACAGACAGTTTTGCTGATGAACAATTCTTTAATATTAATGAGTGGAAAATACTATGGTGTGTTGATATTGTTAATTATAATATAAGTGATATTTTGCCACCTATTGCCACCTATACTGACATTGCCTGACATTGCAACAGCAAAGAAAATTCATTCATGATGCAAAAGCATATTTTTGAGATGATCCTTATTTATATAAATAATGTAAGCATCTTACTATGAGAAGATGTGTACTTTATGAAGAAACTGAAATAATTATTCAGAAATGTCATGATTCTGAATTTGGAGGACATTTTGGAACTAATAAAACTGCTTATAAAATTTTACAAGCTGGATTCTATTGTCCTACTCTCTTTAGAGATGTTTAACGAGAA
>NW_018222219.1:422-1383 GCF_001263595.1 Phalaenopsis equestris
AAATGAAATGCCTCTGAATTTCATGTTAGAATTTGAGATCTTTGATGTTTGGGGATTGGATTTCATGGGACCATTTATTCCTTCATGTAGGAACTTATACATATTAGTTGCGGTAGACTACGTTTCAAAGTGGACTGAAGCAAAAGCTTTACCACGTTGTGACGCTAAAAGTGTTTCAAAATTTTTAATAAAAAAACATTTTCACCACATACAGGATGCCGAGAGTGATTATCACTGACAGAGGATCCCATTTTAGGAATAAATACATTTAAAGATTGGTAGAATAAAGTTTGGTAGAAAAGTTTAATGTTATTCATAGAATCTCTACTTCCTATCATTCTCAGACTAGTGGGCTAGCTGAAGTTTTTAATAGAGAGATTAAACAAATACTGGAGAAGACTGTAAACCCTAGAAGAGTAGATTGGTCTACTAGACTTGATATTGCATTATGTGCTTACAAGACTGTTATAAAACTCTTATTGGAATGACTCCTTACAGGCTGATTTTTGGAAAGACTTTTAACTTACCAGTATAATTGAAGCATAAAACAAATTGGGCGATTAAAGAATTCATTTATAAATTGAAAGATGCTAATGAGAAGAGATTGTTACAAATGAATGAATTAGAAGAATTAAGAAATGAATCTTATGATAATGACAGAATTTATAAGGAGAAATTAAAGTTATGGCATGATCAGAAGATTAACCAAGAGAACTTTGAACTAGAAAAAGAAGTTTTTCTTTACAATATAAGGCTGAAGTTATTCCCTGGGAAATTGAAGTCTCGTTGGTTAGGACCCTTTACTGTGACTCGAGTTTATAATTACGGAGCTGTTGAAATTGAAGATCAAAAGACTAGGAATAGATTTAAAGTAAATGGACACAGATTAAAGACCTTTGGATTTTATATATAATTGTAATGTTTTCTATTGTGAATGTTTATTTGTGTTAGTACATCATTT
>NW_018222220.1:0-621 GCF_001263595.1 Phalaenopsis equestris
CTGAGCTCCTAGCCACCTCCCCCTGGCCGGCCGGGAAGCCTAATGGCCGAAAAAGCTAAAAAACAAGCGCCACCTCCATGGCACCTCACCCAAATCAAACCTAGAGGCCAGCTCAGCCAATCTAATTGATGGAGCTCCTCTGCCCTCCACCTAAGCACCACAATGCATCCAAACTTATGCCCTGAGAGCCACCCCATGGCCATTTTTATAAAAATTCACCTCCACGGCCATGGGATGTGTGCTGAAATTTCCTTAGAGAGGCCTGTCCAAACTTCACAGAGCTTCCCTAAGATCCCCTCAGTGCATTCCAATTATTTTCTTCCATCAATTTCTATTGTCGGAGCTCAATTTTGAGCTTAAGACCTTGCCAGAAACTAGGACAAAATCCAATACACCTTCACAGTCCACCAAACCCAAATTAACTGCACCCACACCTTCACAATAGTGAAAGAAGCTAAAGCTCCATCAAATCCCCCTTCTACAAAGCCTCTACCATAGCTCTAGACCAACACCCAAATCCGACCATGATCGAATTCATACGTAGACCTTACACTGAGACCAGGGACTCAATCCCTAGTCTCCTTGGACCCCAACAAACGTGCCAAGACCCTCTGATTGAAG
>NW_018222221.1:0-371 GCF_001263595.1 Phalaenopsis equestris
CCAATTTGGAGGTTAAGGAAATCAATTGGGTGAAAGTTGGGGACTTAGCCAATTCGGGGTTAAAATTAGGAATTTTGAATTTAGGCCAAAATCAAATGGATTTGAAACTTCATCAAGGTCAATTGATGGTTGATTTTGATGTATATGTATGTTATAAAGATTTTTCAACATCAATTGCGGCTAATTGACTAGGCCATAGGTTCAATTTGGTGAGATCAAGGCATATGGTCAAAATTGGGGTTTTGACCATTGGGGTTTTGACCCAAAGTTTTGACCCAAATCAAAATTAGGCTCAGATCATGGACCAATTGAGCCTGAATTTGATTTAGTTTGGTGATATAAAAAGTTAATTTGATTTTAGGATGGGAATT
>NW_018222222.1:0-7461 GCF_001263595.1 Phalaenopsis equestris
TGAATAGCTTTAATTTTCTCCTTATTCTAATCTTTTGGGTTAACTTCAGAAGTGCTAGAAGAATTTCTGCAAGTATGTTACTGAGTGCAGTAGCAATATGTCCTAATTGAGTTTTCAATATTCCTAATTGCAGCTCCTTGATTTTGTATTTGATTTCCCATGTTCAACATTACTTCTTTCATAGTTAACTTCTTCTCCTTAACTTGTGAGTAATTGTTAAAATCGAGGAGGATAATAAGGTCTATAGTTAGGATTCCATTGGTTATTTGAATTTTCTTAGGGGTTCACCAAATTGTTATAATTATTTCAACTAAGATTAGGGTAATTTTTCCATCCAGGATTATAAAAATTAGAATAGAGATTATTATTTATATTATTTATAGCTTTCATAGTTTCATAAGATGATTGAGTATCAATTATTTGTCATAGTGAATTTTCCTCTAACACTGATATTATTTGAGAATAGTTCACTCCAATTTGATCAATCTTCTTTGATATATCGACAATTTGAGATGCTAAAATTTACACTGCATCAGAATCATGAATACTAGCTACTCTCTTTGGATCTACCCATTCAGAGGGCCATTGAAAATTATTAGTAGTCATTTCCTATATTAAAGAATATGCTTTACAAAAGGTTTTGACATTAATGATCCACTTGCAACAACATCAATAATAAATCTAAGTGATCCTACTAATCCATTGTAAAAAGTTTGAATTATTAACCAATTTGGTGAAGCATGATGTGGGTATCTGTTAAGAAGATCCTTAAATCTTTCCTAAGCTTCATATCTCAATTCCCCTTTGAACTGACAAAAAGATATAATATCATTTATAAGCTTAGTAGTTTTTTATGGTAGAAAATATTTAGCTAAAAATTGTTGTGAAAGTTCCCCCCAAGTTCTGATAGATCCATGTGCTAATGAATTTAACTAAGCTTTAGCTTTGTCCCTTAATGAAAAGGAAAAAGTTTAAGCCTGACAGCATCATTAGGACACTCCATCATATTTAAATGTAGTAAATAATTCTAGAAAACTAGCAACATGTAAATATGAATCTTCAGATGGCATTCGGGATCTTCAAGTAAGTTGGGATCTTCAATAGGTGTTCCTCCAAAATGATTATTTTGTATCAGTTGGATAATAGCAGTTTTAAGCTCAAATGAATTAGCAACATCATCAAGATTTTGAATAGCTAGGTGAAGTTCATCTGCCATAGGATTAACATAATCTTTTAAAGGTCTTTGTCGATTTTCATTTATTTGATTATCTAAGTTATTCGCCATTTCGTTCAAATTTCTAATTACTTTTTATTGCTTTTGAACTTTTCTAATAGTGCGTTCTAATTCTGAATCATAAGGTACTAAACCTTCAGATCCAATACCATGCATAAACAAATATAATAGGCAAAGAAAAATTTCTTAAAAGTACTCTTAAATTTCAAAAAAAAATTATGATTTTTTTAAAATTTTTTATTTATTTTGTTTATTTAGCACTAAATTTCCTAATTTACAAAATTTATTTAATTTACCATTACCTTCCCCTGTAACGGAGCAAAAAACTTGATCCCCGAAATTATAGATGTGTAAAAATAATAAAGTTGACTCCGCTTTGCAGCCACGCCAAAAAAATAATTCGTTATTTTAAGAATAAGAAATTGAAGCAATTTATATTGAGATTCTAAGCAAGTATACGTATCGTTATCAAGTAATACAAGACTTTCTGTTTAAGCTCCAAATATCGAAATATCGATCCCAATCGATCCCATGAGGAAGGTTTAAATTTGAAATGAAAATTTAAATTAGGAAATTCACAATAATAAAGGAAATCTACTACAGTAATTTTGAATGTTTAAGATGCTATCAGAAATAAATTACCAACTACTAGCAAAACTGTAAAACAAAGCTAAACAATAATTACCAACCTATATTTTTATGATGAAGTTATCCAATATGAGAAAACATCTTTCCCACTACAATCTTTCCCACTCCCACTACAATGAGTTTTTGGTTAAATGAGAGAGATAAATGATTTTAATATGTTTTGTGCCAAATAGGAGCAATTTTATTTCTACACCCTTAGTCAAGTGTTATAGAGAATCGTTGGTTAATCGTAAGTTTAGTCTCTAAATCCGTGGTTAGGCTAGGAGGATACAGGCTCTCACTCCAGAGCTCCCACTTCCCTTCCTCTGAAGGCTAACTCTCGCTTTAGTTCTTAAACACTAAAACCAAATTGGGGATTTTTGTGTGTCACCCTAGATTCTCCAATTCTTCACTCAATAATATATATTTTTTTTATTTATTTGCACCCAATTCCATGAACGAGATACTTCTTCATGGAATTGAATGTGAATCTCACTTTGTTATAAAACTCATACTCTATTTCCCAGACAGTATGTTACACAATAGATGTTAGCATTTTAATTGACCAAGTCAAAAAGTAAATTAAGAATGAAGTAAAATATCATCACAATTTATTTTATATTTTAAAATTGCCACATCCAAGTTATCTCTTCATTTCATCATATCTCAGAGTAGGGAGAAAGACAAAGAAAACTACTCAGGCCTCATGAGAAAGATATAACCAAATACGAATTTCATAAATAAAAGAAAGTTTATACAACAATAATAAACAAACACTAATTATCTTCAACTCTTCCTCAAAGCAAATCCCTTGTAGCTCCTCTTGGACTTTTTCTTTCTTTACAAGACTCTTGATTTTCTATTCAAAGATGTAGGGAAGAAGAAATCTCTCATTTCTCTCCCTCTCCAACAACTCTTTGGAGAAATCACACGTAGAATCACCAAACTAAACAATACACACAATGGAACACTAAAGAAAACTCAATGACACCCTAGCCCCTTTTCTGTGGTCAATTTATGCTCTAAATAGAGCATAATGTCGGTTTTCCAAGAGGTGTATCCAATAACTCTTAAAAAGTGTCCAAATTCATTGAATCTTCTAGAAATTTGCCCACGATGGCGCCTTCGGTGCTCGTGGTCCGAATTATGTCTTGTGCTCTCTGTCAAATGGCACCCGCCGCTGTTCTGGACTCCTCCTTCATGCTGGCGCTGCCGACGCTCCTGCTAGCAACGTGTCAGCGCTAAGTATTTCTTCCAAAATGCTATTTTGACTCCAAATTTCATTCTTTTTGCTTCAAGTGCTAAAAATCATGAACCTGTAATAAAACATGAAAAATACATTTCTTTAAAGCGCAATATCACAAAAAATGAGTATAAAATATAGGTCTAAAAATGCATATATTTTTAGTGCATCAGTTGTTGAAGTGTTACATATGTGTTATTCATGTGTTATATGACTGCAATAGTTCAATTATTGGTGTGTTACAAGTGAGCTAGTATGTGTTACTGTTGTGTTATAATTGTGTTAATTGGTTTATATCGTTGTTTTATTATTGTGTTACTGTTGTGTAATCGTGTGTTATAAATGTGTTATCATTGTGTTATGATTTTGTTATGCTTGTGTTACAACTATAACACAACTGTAACACACAATAACACACAATAACACACAATAACATATCTATAACACATTGATACCATAATTCTAATAACGTAACACAAAAATAACACACAGTAACACACAATAATACATCTAGAACATCATTATAACATCATAACACAACAATAACACATCTATAACACACAATAACACATCTATAACACACAATAACACTATTATAACACATCTATAATACATCTATAACATAACACAATAATAACACATCTCTAAATAACATAACACAATAATAACACATCTATAACACAACAATAACACAAAATAACACATCTATAATACACAATAACACTACTATAACACTACTATAACACGACTATAACTTGAACTTTTTCTCTAAAATAAACAATGTAGTTACCTCAACGACTTCAAGAGACCGCTAGCTTCTTCTTCTGTACCCTTCCTTCCTTCCATTTTGTGTTCTAAACAGCAAAAGAAAACAAATTAATAGTTGTTCCCGCACGACTAAGCTCTAATATTTATCATGAGTATTGCGAAACCAACCTCGTTTCCAAGAGTCGAAACTGAATGGAGAAACACCACTAGCCGTCCAAATAGAGAACCACTACCGCTGCAGACAAACCGCCATCAGAAAAGCCAAAGAGAGCCGAACAAGCCTCAGAAAGAAGCCCGAATGCAAACGGACGCAAGAAAGACGAAAGGCTCCAAAACCGTCGAATATAACATAAAGTCATTTTTTGTCTGTTTCAACGCCCGAAACATTAAATTCGAGTCGAGTTCACGAAAAAACGCACCTATTAATTTTCCCCGCAGTGATTCGGGCCGGGTCACGTTAACCAAGACTTTTTTCGAATTTTATGTACAGCGGGACCAAGCTCCACTTGGACTCCAGTCATTAGACTCCACATGCAACTCACCCTGAGGAGTCCTGAGACAATAATTACAACTTCATTGCAACCATCAGTGTTGTATCATAGACCTTTTTTGTTTTTGGAAATCATAAATGTGCATGGAATCTAAAGCTAGGAGATTTTGAAAAGCAATAGTATATTTGGAACGGAAAATTTTTAGTTAATGGTTATAATGAAAGGGAATCTTTTTTCTTTAACCATGATGAAGCTGTCAAACTTTAACAAACGGCAAGCCGTTGGGTTGGAAAATTGAGTTGATCATATTTGTAAGATTGAAGTTAGGGGTAAATTGAGTTAAGCTGGCTAATGAGTCAGCCTGAGTTCAGGTCAATAAGAATTGTGCGCTACGATGTAAATTTTCCTAATAATAATTATTTTTTTTTACTTTTTTATAACATATAACAAAATCAAATTGGCTCATAAGCTTATTTGAACTCGAAGAATTGAGCTTGATGTCACATCCCAAAAGAACTCCTCGGGGTGGTGGACAGCCTAGAACTTAAATACTACTTTTCGGCCCTACAAATAGCCGATGTGAGACTTTTTGTCCGTGACATTCTCCTCCACCCAATCACACGACGCCTTCTTCACGGATTGACTCCACCGAGGGTCCCACTGGACTATGAAGAATTCACACACCTGACAGACAATAATATGCTCTGATAGCACTTGTCACCTCCCAAAAGAGTTCTTCGGGGTGGTGGACAGCCCAGGACTTAAATACTGCTTTTCGGCCCTACACCTAGCCGATGTGGGACTTTTGTCCGTGGCATTGAGCTCAAATTCAGTTAATTAATCAATAGCTCAAATTTTAGTTGAGAAAGACCCAAATTTGGCTAGACTTATTTATTGTAAATTAAGTGACTCCGTCTCTTTAGATAGATATCATGAAATTGTCAATATATATAGATATATATATATATATTGACAATTTCATGGACAGTATGCATTTAAATCGATGAACTGTCGTAAGTCGTTTTTAAAGGGTTGATTTTAAATGTGATGAAGCCAATTGGACAAGAGCAGAATTATTTATTATCAACCAACTCTCTGTCAGGTTGTTTTGAACGTGCAGGCTTCACGGTGCTGCACAAGTCCAATGCCTTACAGGCTGTGATGATGATATTGTAATGCCCACATTGCATCCATTTTGCATGACCCGGGCATATATTATGTTCAATCTTCTATTAAAATGAATGCTGTAAAAAAGACAGGAGAAACTTTAAGTAAAAAAAAACTGTTGCATATTTAGCAAAATCTTAACCTATCCCCCATTGGTATCAGTCCTAAAAACATTAATTTGAACGCACAAGTAATTGACAAGGGCTTTGAAACTTCCTTCCTTTGAAAACTATGATAATATATTCTATAAATAAAATCATGTTTCTAATTTTACTTAAAGTATGATTTTAAATTTAATAAAGTTATCATTATTTTGGCAAGGCCTGGTTTTAATTTGGTTGCTTCTTGACTTTTTGCCACCAACTATATAGGGAGGGCGAATGAAAACTATTGATTATTTTTTATTTTTTAACAATAAACTAATTTTCTTTTTAAAGCCATTAATATAAAGTCACATTGGAAATTACATGGCACGCATATGGTTCATTTTTCCCTTCAATATTTGTTAAAGATTAAAGGTGACAACCCCTTCTGATTTTGGATATTTTGTAATTTTTAAAATAAAGTTTTTAATTTATTTAATTTTTTATTTGAATATTTCTTTTTTAAAATTAAATTTGTTTTTTAATTTTTTTTTTTTTTTAGAATTTGAGATTTAATCACATGCTTAGATGTGTTGTGTTGTTTGAACTCACTAGAGCATAATTAAAAGAAAAGGACTGATTACCTAAAGATAAGTCATCCTAAATCTATAAACTCAACTAAGAGGGGTTTCATTGCCTTAATTCTTAAGCTTTTTAGTCCTAAAGAAAAGTGCCATTTGGCTTCAGGGTGTGAGAGAGCTTCATGGTGATTATATTCGGAAAGAAGATTAAAAGTTTGATCCTAATTTAGATTTATTAGTCTAGTCCAACTAAGTTGCCAAAGGGCTTGATTGTACTTAAGATAATAAATAAGTTCACAAATGTCAAAACTAGCTTTAAAGTGGACCTAGGAATTTTTTCCCAAAAAATTCTTAATGATTGAATTAAGAAAGGGGCCTAAGCGGCATAATCCAAATCTATTTTTGAAAGCCATAGTATTAAAGTTGTTAATCCGCTATGGCTCAACAAAATCAACAAACCTAAAAGGAAGGGTAGACCTATGGATGTCTAAAAAGAGATTTTTTACTCCTGAATGTTTTCAATAACTAAAATAGGAAAGGGACTGTTGACCTCACTTTTGGTTGAGGTCTAGAAAACTTCTTTAGTAGCCTAGGTCTAGCCATAGGACTTTCCTATTGACTAGTCTTAGAAAACTAGAAGAGGTACCCCACTATTAGAAATTCAAAACTTTTTTTTTTATTCAACTTGAAATTCCACATATTGATCTTAACCTCTAGCATTTAGTAGGTAAGATCATTATAAGAGAATTTAAGAAGAATCCCTACAGGATTACTTGGCTTTAGGGTTGACCCGGGGTGTTGACTTGGAACTAAGATACACCATATCTTCACAATATATTAATCCATGGTTCATTTAGAATGGATATTTATCCAATTCTATGTGGAATGCTTAACTTGGTCTTTTGCCCCTAGGCACCTCCAAATTACCTAATTGCCCTTGGGACCCAAATTTGGCTAATATTCCCAAATTTTGCCAAAATACCCAAAATTGATTAAAACCCATTTCAAACACCTTGGATACATCCAAATTTGGCAAAATTTCCAAAAATGGCCAAATTACCAAAATACCCCTCCATGACCCAAAATCCAAAAAAATTCTAAAAATTCCCAATAAATCCCCATAAATCCAAAATATTCCCAATTTCATTTTACCCAACTACACCTTGGGCTAATTTGGTCAATATGACCATCTTTGACAAAATCCCCAAATTAGCCCCAAATTTGGCTAACACCCCAAATCTCAACAATTGAATGCCTTAAACCTCAA
>NW_018222222.1:13313-14800 GCF_001263595.1 Phalaenopsis equestris
TCGAGAGTATTCTTAGGTAACTTCAGTTATCTAAGATGTAATTAACTATAGGGGCTTGCCCCTATAGGAAGCTTATCCCGAACCCAGCACAATATAAACCCTATTTAATTCCTTATATTAAATAGGGGAACTTGTCGGCCAATACATTGGTTTCGCAGACCAAACGGATGTCATAACTTTCTTTAGTTTATTTGATCGAGCCTCATTCTCAATTCTTGCGTTCATCCTTCGGGATAGATACAGGATTTGAGATAAAGTGCTCTTTCATCTAAACTATGAAAATTATGGGGTCAGTTTGACTTTATCTTTTTCAAAATTGAAATTTTTTTAAAAAAAAAAAACGTCCTTCCGAAGCGGGCAACGGGATTTCAATTCCGATGACCGAAAGCTTCTTACGGGCAAACCCCAGACCAAAAATAGTGCCGACAGGGACATATGAGGCCTACTTAGGTTTGTTAGTCAAGTTGATGATTTATTGAATCAATTATGGCTTGTTCAAATCTTTAAAATAAGAAGGAAGGGTGGATATAGGGTTGCTTAAGTAGGATCAAGCTAGATCAAAAAATAATTTGTAAATCAAAAAGTTTTTTTATTACTAAACTATTAAAGAGCCCAATGAGCCTTATACCAAACATAGGCTTTCTAGCCAAGATGTTGACTTATTAAATCAATTGTGACTTAGTAAAACAAAAAACTATTGAAGGAAAGGTGGATTTATTGGTGTCAAAGTAGTGTCATACTTGAAACTAATAAATTTTTTATTCCTAAAAATTCTTAAAAACTAAAATAGCAAAGAGTCTTTATTCAAGCTTCAGTTTATTATGCAAAGTGCAAATTTATGAAGTTAACTACGACTCTTTGAGTTCAACAAATCTAAGAAATTTTAGATTTATCACTTCTTAATAAAATTAGGACAGATCTTAGAGTTTAAATTTCATTTGAGTTTGTTTATGATTTAATAAGAAAAGGGTCTTATTGACTTCATATAAATCTAGATTTAATAGCATATGTGTTGATATACTAATTCATATATGAATTACTAGAATCAATAAAATTAGATTAGGTCTATAAATGTTTATAGAAGGATAGACTGTGTCTTAAATATTTTAGTTTGTTTTTGTGTTCCATTTGAGTTTTGCTATCTATGTTGCTAACTCACTAAATCAACATCGGCTTAAGAGATTCAACAAAATTAGAACGCCTTAAGGAAAAGTCTAAGAGGCATATTTCTTTTTAGTAAACCCGAAACCAATCCTTAGAAATGAAAATTATAGAGAAATCTTATAAGAGGGATAATGAATTTCTATTTGAGAGATTTCAATTTTGATGAAGTTCAACCGATGGAGTCTTGATCCTTACTGTCTATATGCAACAGTATAACAATGACTTTGATGATCGTTTTCACTTGTATTATCTTACTTTGCAATTGAACCAAAACTTGACCCTAAAAAAAATAAGAATTTAACTTTTTAATATATATATATATA
>NW_018222222.1:14810-57929 GCF_001263595.1 Phalaenopsis equestris
ATTGGGATACTACGCAAGTATGCTTATCGTTATCAAGTAATATAGGACTTTTTGATTAAAACCTGAATATTGAAGCCACAGGGAAAATACACAATATGCACTATTGATCAACAAACCTTCTATTTTAAAAACATAATTACTTAAACACAACTATAGATATTTTCACTGTAGGTTAAATTCAATTTTTTTGGGTATTTTTGATATTTTGACAAAATAATAAAAACTTCTAAAGATAACTTGAGTTTACGTAAAAGAAAAGCACTTGATATGAAAATGTCTTTCTCCTCATCATGAATCAGTAATAAGTATAAGAATTTTGTTGTAGAAGTATGCAAATTGTGTTGTGCCAAATAGGACCAATATTATTCCTTACCCTTACTAGAGATGCTATAAAGAACATTGGCTAATTCAAAGTTTGAATAGTTTTGAAGACCGGCTAGGAATGCAAGATACCAGCTCTCACTCTAAGTTCCCTCGATTCCCTCCACTTGGGGGCTAACATCTCGTATCGGAACCTAAATAAACCAAGTTGGGGGCTTTAACCTGTCACTTTAAAGTCCTCTAACTCTACACCCTTTAAAGTTTTTTTCTCTATTTATTTGCACTCAGTCATATGAATTACATTCTCATTCATACAACCTCATGTGATTCTTTCCAATTGTTGATCGAGACAATACCAGCCCGGTTCTTACATGCTCTCAAAATAAATTTTAACATCTGAATAGGCCAAATCAAGAAGTAAATGAAGTACATGGATTTAAATCATCACAACTTCTTCCAAAAGTAAGATCAATACTCTCTAAAACTTCCATCCAAGACTTTTAATTACTTATCAGTTTAAGGAGAAAGATAAAGAAAACTACTCAGAATTCATGGAGAAAATAAAACTACACTTTAGTTTACACTTGAAAATAAAACTACACTTTAGTTTAAAAGTAGAAATCATTGTCAAACCAATAAGAAGTCCCGATTAAAACCGAAAGTATTTTAAAAACAAAAGATAAAAACTTATCTCAAATCATCCACCAAACTCTTGAAGTTCCTTTGAATCTCTTCTCTTTTACAACACTCTTGACTCTCACAATAAAACTAAAAGCAAAAAAGATAAAATAAAATTGTGGTGCTTGAAAATCTCTCAAAAACTATCTCTCAAAACTCCCCCTCTCCAACACTTTTCAGAACTTTCAAGCACACTTCAAAAAGTATCAGCTTACTTCTTTTATAAATCTCTAGAGGTGTCTTGATAACTCTTCAAAATGTGTCCCAATTCAATGTATTCTCTAAAGGATGTCTCCTTTCATAAGTCTTCTAACCATAGTTTCATTTCTAGTGGTCATAACCACCACCTTCTTTAGCTTTAGCCAATATGTGCCTCAAATGTCCCTTCAAAATTTGGCAAAATGAAGTAAACCGTCACATAACTGCCTTTGACGCTTAAGCGCCGGCCTTTGGCGTTTTGGCTCGGCCTTCTCTGTTTCACCGACGCTTAGGCGCAAAAACTCTTTAGCACAATTTTCACATTTTTCTCCAAATGTGATCCATTTCACTCCTTTTAGCATTTTTCACCTTTTACTTTACTTGAAATAAAAACACACAAATGTCTTCCATTAAAGCGCAATATCTCAAAAATAGGTATAAAAATATGCCTAAAAATACTATATATTTTAGATGTATCAAAATCCTCAAAACTTAAAATGTTACTTATCTTCAAGTGACACTTCAATTTTTAAAAACCAAATAAGTGTGATATGTATATGAGTTTCTTTAGACTAAAATTTAGATTTAGAAATATAGTAGTCCAATTTAGAAAAAACTATTTAGTAAATGAGACCAACTTAAAGTTTAGAAATTTTTAATGTTAAGAAATATGAAAATATGAGTTCCTATCTAATTCAGAAATATTGTAGATTTTCCAAATTTAGAATTTAGTCATTTTATTATCTCCACTTAAAAAGTTTTTTTAAAAATAATTTTACTTCCTATATTATATCCCTAAGCTTAAGAGTTCCTCAAGTCTTATACTTTAAAAATATCAAATGTGGATCCAATTTTTAATTAGGCACTAATCCTCCAGCTTCTCCTCCCTTACTTTTTTTTTTCTTTTTTTCTTAATCTTGTTCTTTTTCCTTTTCTTTTTCCTTTTTTTTTCTTTTTCAGGCAAGGATTGCTATACCTGGATAGGCCTTTAATGGTTTTGAATTCCACTTCTCCTTTCTTAAAATAAAGTCCTGAAATCTTTTACTTATAAATATAATAAAAGTTTTGAAAATTATTTTAAGCAAAAGAAATTTAAGTATTAACAATAAAACTCTAATTTTCTAAATTCTTTAAAAAAATACAATTTTTCTTACTAAAGATAATTACACTATATTTGACATTTTCTACACTAAAAATTTTTAACTGAAAGTTATTCTTCATTACTCAGAATTTTAACTAAATTTTCTTACTCAGTTTTATAATCAAATTTTACTTCCTTAATATACTTCATATACATTATCATTTTTTTTTCAAATCAAATTCACTTGTAGCACATTTGAGAACAAATAAAATTCAAGTTTTGAAAATATTTTTCATCCCCACAAACTTAAATTTTTAACAAGATTAAACAGTTTAACAACAGATATATTTAAGTAGGAATGAAAATTGAAATAACATGCTTACATGAATTTTTTATACCCTAATTATACAAGTGTAAAAACTAAAAATAGGAGCACAATTAAATTTTTTTGATCAACTTTCTATCATTTTCATTTCAATTTAACATATAGAGATTCAGTAGACTTCTAAGTAGTGGGTATAAACATAAAAATAGACTAACACACAAACTTTGATTTCCAGTCTCAATATAAAAACAAACACACTAACAAGATAAAAGAAAAGTACAGGGTAGCATTTTTTCTGAGTTTAAAATTTAAAACTAAAGTTAGCAAGATCATCAACATTTCTAAAGACATAGAATCAAGTTCAATCCTTAACTAACTAACATAGTACTTTAAACACAATAATAACAACTACCCTAGAATTTTAAAACAAAATACCAACAAACACAAACATCACAATAAGAATCATACAAAAGTCCAACACATCACATAGTCTAAATAGGTACACAAATGCAAATGTAGCAAGTTCAAACATACATAGTCCATCACATATTACAAAAATCAAAATAAATCAGTCCTCCCCCTCATCATCATCATCAGAATCACCGCTATTCCAAATATTTGTAGACTCATAATCAGGGTATCTAGGATATGGAGGAAATTGCACTTCTTGGTTACCCCTAATGAGGTTTTCCAGAGATGAATGAAATTTCTCCTCATAATCACTTTTTCTTCTGTTATACCCATCAATATGATCTGGAAAGCTTTCTAAATTTCTTACCTTATCTGCGGTATAGTTGATATTGTCCATCATCCTCTGAAATAGTTGATTTTGGGTTTCAGTAGACACCCCTCTAGAAGTAGAAGCTCGTGAGGTTGATGGTCTAGATGTAGAAGTAGCAGAGGTAGAAGCAGTAGACGTTGCTATTCCATAACTCCTTGAAAATCCTCCTCTCCATCCAAAATAGAATGCTTCGAATATGACTTCACATTAACACTTGTAATTGGCTTTAGAGGCAACAATTCTTCCTCCCAGCTATCATATCTTACTCCAGCCTGCTCACACAAAGAAAAGATTAAGAAAGCAAATCCTAGACCTGCAGTAGTAATGGCAGTGGCATAACTAATGATAGTTTAACAGATCAAAGCTCCAACGTTGATGAGCTTGTCCTCCTAAATACAATAGTTCAACGTTGCTCTCTCTCTTGTAACTTCACTGAGATGATTTGTCGGAAATAGACGAGCTGAAATAAAATAGTGTCATGCCTTAGAAGGTGCACTTAACTTTGAGGTGGAAAGTTGACTCTTCTCTCATTTGTAATTTTCTAGAGCCCTCTTCCAACAGTCAAATAGGAAATAATCTCGTCTAGCTCCGTCTCTGTAGGACTATAGTAAAGTATCAGGTGGTAGATGGTAAAACATATTGATTACCACCAGTGAAAAGATACCAATTTTTCTCTAACCATGACTCGATCGTCTTCAGCATCGGGTAGGTTTGCATAAAACCCCCTAACTACAGAAATAACAACCACAACAGAATCATTCCCATGGTCGGTGAATGAACATATCTTCTACGGATCCACTTGAATTTTTTAAACAACGCTCCTGAATAAGTTTTTGTGATTGCAGATCATCACTATACCTATCTTCAGCTTTCAAACTCCCAAACTTGCTCGATACTCCTCTTCATTCTTGGTGCCATTCTACAAATTTCATAAAATTCCACAATAACTTCAAAAATCAAGTCTAATCCTCTAAACTTAACTCCTATATGCATAAACTACACTTTCTATTCAATTTCTATAGATTTTTCCTCATTTTTCATCATAAATAGTGATTTTCTGGTTTCTCCAAATGTACTCAAAATATATGGTGAAAATCCAAAATTTTTACATAGAAGTAAAGCTCTTACCTCAAGAAATCCAAATCTAGCAAATTTTTCTCAATTCCACCAAGAAATCTCCATGAAATGGCTTAACATAGACTTCCAAATCGCAATATCGAAAGGTTGAAGGTGATGATGAGAGTAAAAATGATGATTTTTTGGGTTATTTTTCACTTTTAACCTTTCGCGAACCGGCGCTTAAGCGTGGATAAGTGGCGCTTAGATGCCTGCCTCTCAGGTTACATCGCGCTTAAGCACGAGAATGTGGCGCTTAGGCGCCAGTGCACTATTTTTGATATTTTTAAACTTAAGTAGAATGCACTTATAGCTTAAGTATACCACCCCTAAATGGTCTCATAACACTTAAATGACTATTTTCCTCTCCCTTAACTCTCCTTTTTCTTAAAAATTCTCAAAAACAATTAATTCGATTCGAGGCTAAAATAACACAAATTTTCACAAAAATAAAACACTTATACATTCATTCACAAACTAGTACAAGTACATATAACACTTAATTCCCACTTCAAATAGTCTCAGATGAGAAAAATCTTCTGAATAGACACTAAATAAACTAACATAAACTCTAAAAATAATATTTAACACCTAACACAATAAACAAAGATCCCTAACAAACAAAATTTAACACTGAAATTAATTCCATTCTTCATTTTTGGGACAAACTCCAGTCTTTTATTAGTCTCTCCTGGGGCAATCAGAATATAAAATTGATAAAATGGATGGTGGTGACAAGCTCCGATACTGTCTTCTTCAATCCATTTCTGCTTAAGATAGATCTCCTTATTCGCTTCCTATATAACTAGTATGGAAAAATTACAAATTGTCATCCAATATGCTCTAGATGTGCATGAATCTCAATTTCTTTTGTCTCAAAGCCATGTTGATCTTTTTCGATATTCCTTCAATACCAACGGCTAAGAAATTGTTATACATCTCTTGTGCACTTTGACTAATGAATCTCTTCCTTCTTCTTCAAATCCATTTCCCATGAAGAAATGTTCTCAAAATCTCTCTTTCTGTTAGACTTTTAGGGCTAAAAAAGATCTAGGGTGAAATTCCTTCACAAAATCATTCTTTTTATAGGCCTAAATCCCTCTAGTAACTTCTAGGCACATCCTAAAACTGCCTTGGCAATTTTTAGTCAACCAACTGATAATTAAACCTTCTAGAATCTAAATTTCACACATGATTCTTAACTCCCTCACTTAAGTGCCGAATATTGGCGCTTAAGTGCTAGTGCTCAATTTTGCATCAGTCAACTTAACGTCCAAATTCTCATTTTAGCATGTCTAGATCACTAAATAAAGTCTTAAAATCATTACTAACACATAATAGTTTCAAATATACAACCCCTAATTTTATTAATCACACATAAACGACATTCAAAGTAAAACACACCGATAGCTATGGGTTGCCTCCCACAAAGCGCTTGGCTTAACGTCGTCAGCCCAATGTAACCAGTACTTATTCTGGTTGACCCAACATCATTTGATCTTTAATTTTTTGCTGATCCACTACTAAATAAGGTTCAGTCTATGCCCATTCACTTTAAATACTTTCTCAATTTTAGGATCTTTGATATATAGAGCTCCATAAGGATAAACTTTTATTACAACAAATAGGCATGTCCTTCTGGACTTAAGTTTGTATGGAAATAATCTTAACCTTGCATTATATAGCAAAACTTGTTGCCATGGCTGAAAATTTTTATTAAGAATCCTTTGATCATGTTAAGAATCCTTTGATCATCCACATCTTCATCTTTTCCTTGTAAATCTTAGCACTCTCGTAAGATTCATTCTTTATCTCTTCAAGCTCATTTAATTGCAATAATCTTTTCTCACCAACATCTTTCAAATTATAATTGAACTCTTTAATCGCCCAATATGCTTTATGCTCAAGTTCAACTGGTAAGTGATAAGATTTCCCAACTATTAGCCTATATAGAGACATTCTATAGAAGTTTTGTAGGCAGTCCTATAAGCCCACAAAGCATAGTCAAGTTTGACTGATCAATCCATTTTTGTTGGATTCACTGATGTTTCTATAATTCTTTTAATTTTCTGATTAGATAATTCAACCAAATCACTTGTCTGAGGATGATAAGTAGTAGTAATTCTTTGGTTTATATGATATTTCTTTAATAATTTCTTCATTATGGCGTTTCTGAAATGACTTCCCCCATCAATTATTATAACTCTTGGCATCCCAAATCTACAAAATATGTTCAGTTTAAAAAATTTTGCAACACTTTGACATCACATCTAGTAAAAAAAACAACTTTTATCCATTTAGATACATAGTCCACTGCTAACAGTGTATATAAATTTCCAAAAGATGGTATAAATGGTCCCATGAAATCTAATCCTCAAACATCAAATATTTCTACTTCTAGCATATAATTGAGAGGCATCTCATTTCTTCTAGAAATATTGCCTACACGTTGACATCTATCACAAGTTTTAATATAAGCATTAACATCTCTAAAGATAGTAGGACAATAGAATCCAGACTGTAAAATTTTGTATGTTTTTTTATCAACACCAAAATGTCCCCCAAAATCAGAATTATGACATTTTTGGATAATTTCATAAGTCTCTTCTAAAGGTACACATCCTCGAATAATCATATCCTTTTTTTGTTTATATAAAAATGGGTCATCCTAAAAATAAGTCTTAGCTTCAGAAATAAACATCCTCTTCTGTTGGTATGTCATTCCATAGAGTATAATATCACTAACAAGAAAGCTCACAATGTCGGCATACCATGGAACACGCCACTCATTAATATTGAATAGTTTTTCATCTGGAAAATGTTTATTAATTTCTTTTTCAAAAGAGAGTGGTTGAGAGTGGTTTTTCTATGGTTTTTCTAACTCAAGTCTGGACAAATGATCAACAATTTGATTTTCAGACCCCTTTTTATCTAATGTTTCAAAGTTAAATTCTTGCAAAAGAAGAATCCAACTTATAAGTCTTTGTTTAACATCATTCTTTTCCATTAAGTACTTAATAACAGAATGAACTGTATGCACTACGCAATGAGTTGCAACTAAATATGATCTAAATTTATCAAAGGCATATACTATTGTTAATAACTCTTTTTCAGTTGTTGTATAATTAATTTGAGTTTCATTAAGAGTTTTACTAGCATAGTAAATTACTTTGAAAATTTTATCATATCTTTGTCCTAAAACAACTCCAATAGCATAATCACTAGCATCACATATCAGTTTAAAAGGTTTTCCCCAATCTGGTGAAATTATAATTGGTGCAGTGACTAATTACTCAAAAGCTTTTAGAAAAGCTTTTAGGCACTCTTCATCAAAATTAAAAATTGCATATTTCTCCAGAAAATGGCATAAAAGCTTAGCAATTTTTAAAATGTCTTTAATATATTATCTGTGGAATCCAACATGCCCTAAAAAACTCCTAATTTCCTTTACATTTATTGGATAAGGTAAATTAGCGATCAATTTAACTTTAGCAGGATCTTATTCCATACCATTTTCTAATATTTTATATCCTAATACAATTCCTCCTGCTATCATAAATTGATATTTTTCTCAATTAAGGACTAAATTTATTTCTTCACAGCGCTTAAGAACTTTTGATAAATGTTCTATACATGAGTCAAATGAAGTTCCAAACACTGAAAAATTATCCATAAATACTTCAATCCATTTTTCAATTAAATCACAAAAAATTTCCATTATACATCTTTGAAATGTAGCAGGGGCAGCACATAAAACAAAGGACATTCTTCTAAAAGCAAATGTACCATACGGACTGGTAAAAGTTATTTTCTCTTGATCCTCAGGAGTTAATTGTATTTGGTGATAACCGGTATATCCATCTCTAAAAAAAAAGTATTTATGCTCAGCTAGTCTATGCAACATTTGATTTAGAAAGCGTAGTGGAAAATGATCTTTCCTATTGGTAAGATTTAATTTTCTATAATCAATGCATATTCACCACCTTATGACTTGTCTAGTAGGTATTAATTTCTTATATTCATTCATAGTCACAGTTACTCCTCCTTTCTTAAGAACACAGTGACTTAGACTAACCCATGCACTATCTGAAATAGGGTAGATAATTCCAGCATCTAACCAATTTAAAATTTTTTTTCTTTACAACTTCTTTCATAACAAGGTTCAATCTCCTTTGAGGATGAGGATCAACCCTGGGTTTGCACCTGGGTTTGCAGCTCTCTTCCATATGAATTCTATGCATACCAATAGAAGGACTGATTCCTTTAATATCAATTATTATCCATCCAAAGGCTTTCTTAAAATTTTTCAAAATATTCATAAATATTTCTAAATCTTTCTTCTTCTTCCACGTTAATTTTGAGAAAATTATAACTGGTAAAGTAGAGGAGTCTCCTAAAAAGGCATATTTTAAATGATCAGGAAGTAATTTCAACTCAAGTTCTGGAGGTTTTTCTATTGATGGACAAAATGATTTATCTTTTTCTATTGTATCTAAAATTTCAAAACTTTCTCGAACATAGTTTGAATCATCCTTACAAAGATCTTCAAATTGGTTTAATTCCTCTTATTGCTCGTTTTCTAAATCTTTTACTTCAAATTTTTCTTCATAATTAGTTTTGAAATGGCATTCACTCAGATATCTTATAGCCTCCATTTTATAGCATTCATCATCTTCACCTTTTGCATGATACTTCATTGATCTTAAAATGTTAAAAGTAACAGTTTGATCATTGACGCGCATTATTAATTCCCCTTTCTACACATATATATCTACCTATGGCTTGGAAAGGTATCCCCAAAATGATTGGTATCTCTTTAGTTTCCTCCATATCCAGCACAATGATTTCAACAAAAAAGACAAATTATTCCACTTCATTAGGACATCTTCTAAAATCCTTTAGGGTAAGTTATCGAACGATCTGCTAACTGTAAAGTTATAGTAGTAGGGGCTATTTCTCTTAATCCCAATCTTTTGAATATAGATAGTGGCATAACATTAATGCTTGCACCTAAATCACATAAAGCTTTCTCATAAAATGTGTCTCCTATTGTGTCTTCATAAAATGTGTCTCCTATTGCGCATGGAATTGTAAAGCTATGAGGATCTTTAAGCTTTCAGGAAGCTTTCTCTAAATAATTGCACTGCACTCCTTACTAATTACAATAGTCCCATTATCTTTAAACTTTCTTTTCCTGTTGAGAATATCCTTCATAAACTTTACATAGCTTGACATTTATTCTAAGACTTCAATAAATGAAATATTAATTGTTTGCCTCTTAAAAATTTCCAGAAATTTTGAAATTTGCTTATCCAACTTTCTGAGGAAATGGAGGTGATTGTTTTTCCAAATCAATTTTTAGCGGAGAAATAGGTCTTTTAGAATCTTTTGGAGAGTCCACTTTTGATTCTTCAATTTCTTCTCTCTACTTTAGTTTCTTTTTGAACCCTATCTTCTAACTCTCTTCCACTTCTAAGTTGAACGGATTTTACTTGCTCTTTATTTTAGTTTTTCGAATTTGTTTTAGTATTACTAAGAAGTGTTCCTTAAAATATATTACTTAATGAATTTGCAATTTGTCTAAGTTGATTCTCAATATTTCTAATTGTAGCTCCTTGACTTTGTAACTGATTTCCTATGTGTAACACCACTTATTCTATAGACAACTTCTTCTCCTGTATTACTATTGAAACCTAGAGGATAAGTAGATTTATAATTATTATTCCCTTGGTTGTTCCAATTTCCCAATGGGTTTCCTTGATTTTTCCCCCATTGATGATTATTACCACCCGTAGTATTATTCCAATTGAAGTTGGGATGGTCTTCCAACCTGGGTTATAATAATTTGAACATGGGTTATTCTGATTATATTTCTGACATTCAAATTTTCTAATGATGCTTGAGAATCTATCATTTGGCCAAATGAATTTTCTTCAATCATGGAGATTGGTTAAGAAAAATTCATTCCAAATTGGCCTAACTTCCTTGAAATTGCAGCAACTTAATTTGCTAACATAGTAAATTCATTAGATTCATGAATATTGGCTACTTTATTCGGATTCATCCTCTCAGAAGGCCATTGAAAATTATTGGTAGTCATTTCTTTAATTAAAGTATAAGCTTCATGAAATGGTTTTGACATCAATGAACCACCAGCAACGACATCGATAATAGATCTAAGAGACCCAACTAATCATTTATAAAAGTTTAAATTATTAACCAATATGGTATAGCATTGTGTGGACACTTTCTTAAGAGTTCTTTAAATTTTTCCTGTGCTTCATAAATAGATTCCCCTTATAATTGATTAAAAGATGTAATATCATTTCAATGTTTTACAATTTTTTATGGTGAAAAATATTTAGCAAGGAAATTTTGTACTAAATCACCCCAAGTTCAGATAGATCCAGGTGCTAACAAATTTAACCATATCTTAGCTTTATCCCTTAGTGAGAAAGGAAATAACCTAAGTCTTATGGAATCATCTGATACACCATCATATTAGAATATAGCGCAGAATTCTATAAAATTAGCAAGATGTAAATTTGGATCTTCAGTTGGTGATCCCCCAAACTGATTATTTGATACCATTTAGATAATTTCAGGTTTAAGTTCAAATGAATGAACTAGCACAATAGGTTTTTGAATACTATAATGAAGTTCATCTACTGTAGGGTTGGCATAATCTCGTAAATGTCTAAATTTATGATGAATTGCAGCATTTTGATTATTTTGGTTTTCCATTTCTGTAATTTTTTTAGATTTTTCAAAATTTTTCACTTTTTTACTTTTTCTAATTTTCTTAATAGTTCTCTCTAATTCAGAATCGTAGGGCACTAGTCCTTCAGAACCTGAACTACGCATAAACTAACATAAAATAAATAAAACACGCAAAAAATAAAATACTATAATAAGATATTCTTACAATAACTTTTAAAGTTTAAATAAAACTTTCTAAAATTAGCAATTTTGCTTATAAGCAATTTTTGAAATCTTCCCCGGCAATGGCGCCAAAAACTTGATCCCGACTGTCTATATGCAACAATATAACAATGACTTTGATGATCTTTTTCACTTATGTTAGATGATCTTTTTCACATAATATTTTTCACTTATATTTCCTTACTTTGCAACAGAACCAAAACCTTGATCCTAGAAAAAAATAAGAATTTAACTTTTTACTTCTATAAATTGACATTGGGATACTACACAAGTATGCATATTGTTATCAAGCAATATAAGACTTTTTGATTAAGACCTGAATATCGAACCCACAGGAAAAATACACAATATGGACTATTGATCAACAAACCTACTATTTTAAAAAGATAATTACTTAAACTATAGATATTTTCACAGTAGGTTAAATTCAATTCTTTTTAGTATTTTTGATATTTTTACAAAACAATAAAAAATTCTAAAGATAACTTGAGTTTATGTAAAAGAAAAGCACTTGATATGATAATATCTTTCTCCTCATCATGAATCAATAATAAGTATAAGAATTATGCTGTGGAAGTATCTAAATTGTGTTGTGCCAAATAAGAGTAATAATATTCTTTATTCTTACTAGAGATGCTATAAAAAGCATTGGCTAATTTAAAGTTTGAATAGTTATGAAAACCGGCTAGGCAGGGAAGATACTAGCTCTCACTCTTGAGTTCCCTCAATTCCCTCCACGTGGTGGCTAACTTCTCATATCAAAACCTAAAATAATAAACCAAGTTGGGGGCTTTAAGTTGTCACTTTAAAGTCCTCTAAATCTATACCATTCAAAGTTTATTTTCCTATTTATTTGTACTCAATCAAATGAATTACCTTCTCATTCATGCAACCTCATGTGATTCTTTCCAATTGTTGACTGAGACAATAATAGCCCGGTTCTTACATGTTCTCACAACAAATTTCAACACCTGGATAGGCAAAATCAAGAAGTAAAAGAAGTACATGGATTTAAATTATCACAACTTCTTCCAACATTAAAGATCAATACTCTCCAAAACTTCCATCCAACACTTTTAATTACTTATCGTTTTAAGAAGAAAGATAAGGAAAACTACTCAAAATTTGTGGAGAAAACAAAAACACACTTTAGTTTAAAAGTATAAATCATTGTCAAACCAACAAGAAGTCTCGATTAAAACAAAAACTAGTTTAAAAATAAAAGATAAAAACTTATCTCAAATCTTCCACCAAAATCTTGAAATTCCTTTGAATCTCTTCTTTTTTACAACACTTTTGACTCTCATAATAAAACTAAAAAGAAAAAGGATAAAATAAATTTGTGGTGCCTGAAAATTTATCCAAAACTATCTCTCAAAACTCCCCCTCTCCAACACTTTTAAGAACTTTCAAGCACACTTCAAAAAGTCTCAATTTTCTTCTTTTATAAATCTCCAAGAGGTGTCTTGATAACTCTTCAAAATGTGTCCCAATTTGATATGTATTCTCTAAAGTATGCCTACTTTCACAAGTCTTGTAACCATATTTTTTTTTCTAGCGGTCATAACCACCTTATTTAGCCAATAGATGCCTCAAATGTCCCTTCAAAATTTGGTCAATTGCAGAAAGTCGTCATATAACTGGTAAACCGTCACATAACTGCCTTTGGCGCTTAAGTACGGGGCCTCTGGAGCCTTCTCTATTTCAACGGCGATCAAGCGCCAAATTTGGCGCTTAGGTACCAAAACTCTTTAGCACAATTTTCACATTTCTTCTCCAAATTTAATCTTTTTTCACTCCTTTTAGCATTTTTCACATTTTTACTTGTGCCTAAAATAAAAGCACACAAATAACTTCCATTAAAGCGCAATATCTCAAAAATAGGTATAACAATGTGTCTAAAAATACTATATATTTTAGGTGTACCAAGTTTTCATCTTAAGAACATTTATTTTATTCATTTCATTTTGATTGACCTTATGTAAGGAATTTTTGGAAACAAAGGTGAATTCTTTTATTTGGGATGAAATATTTTGTCTTAATTGTCCTAAAAGATGAAAGGCTCAAAAAGTTAATATATTTAAATGAAATTTATAAAATCCACTTGGAAACTCAAAAAATGAAATATAATAACCAAATATAATGTTTCATTTCATGTAACTAAACTTAGTTAATGACCAAATAGAAATTAATAAAAGTTCATTAAAAAATTAAAGTTTAATATTTAATTTGTATTCAAATATAATAATGTGTATTATTTTTAAGGTAACACCCATTAAATGGAAACATATGACATTCATCCATGCAATTGATTAACCAATATGAGCTATCGTAATATCCTTTTTTTATGACAAGTAGTCATTCATATGGTTGTTTTAAATTGCCTCTCATACTACAATTAAATATGGAAGGCCTTCAAATAACTAATGCCAATTCGTTTCCCAAAGTTTTATGAGAGTTTATCATGGATTTTAAACAGCCATGATTTATATAACTTGTGGTTTTATTAAGCTTGCAAATACTTCTCCTCAAGATCTTTATGTTTTTTAAACCATAATTGGGTATTCCTTTTATTTGTAATTTGGTTCATATATTAATCCTTAGTGAGGGAGGATGAACCTCTAAGAATAGAACATATATAAACTCATATATTAAGAAAAATGAGAAGGACAAAGTTGTGGTTCTATATGTGGTCTGATAGGTCCATACCACTTCAAATATTATATTATAATGTTATTTGCTCTCATAAAAAATCCCTTCTCAAAATTAATATAAGATATTTATTAAATTTTTTAACCAACCCATTATCTTGAGGATAAAAGATGGTTGAGTATCTTTAATCAATATTATGCTTTCTAGCAAACTTTTGGTGGTCTTAAAGAAAGAAACAACATCAAACATGATTCAACGGGGTATGCCAAATCAATATATATCATAGTTCCTATGGATTAAAGCATTGGATGAGCATTTAATTCTCATAATAAAATCACTTCTATTCACTTATAGAAGTAGAAAGTCAAAGCTAATATGATTTCATCATTATTGGAAGAAGATGGGTTAATAGGATCTATGATGTCTATGCGCTAACTCTTAAAGGACCATAAAGGTTTTATGAGTGTGTAACACATTAAGGGGTAAATGAAATATTGCAGCATGATTTTGACTATATTTTTTTGGTAAAATATTTTCTTTTTTGGGCTTATATCTAATCTCATAGGGACATAAGACCTCCATCCCAATGTTTCCATATGACTAAATTGAACTCAAATAAGCTATAACATGAATCCCATTTGAGCTAAACTTAAACAAACTTTTGTTTAATCTAAAATAAAAAATCCAACAGAATAAAAATTTAAACGAAATAAGCTAAAATAGAACCAAACATAGTCAACTTCAACTAAGCCTTAATTTTGACTAAAAATCAGCTTAAGATAAAATATGCATTGAAATTATCATTTTCTCCAAATATCATCAAAGAGCTTGAAATTGTATTATGAAACTTACATGATATTTATTAGCACATATAAAGATCACACAAATAAATTTGGTAATTATATAACACTATAAATTTTCACTTAATGTTTTCATGAATGAATATTGTTCTTACCATCTCAAAGTTATCATTTTCTCCACAGCCAACACAGTGATAATAAAGTCATTATGTAAGTTGCATTATATCATTATCACATATAAGAAACAAGCAAACCAGTTTGATGATGATTAAACGCACTTTATACATAAAATAAATTTATTTTAGTTTTTCATCCATGAAAAATTGTCCTACATTAACATTTTTTATTGAATCATTATTTTTCAAAACAAACTACGCAAGTGATTCCAAACCGTTAAAACCTTTCAAATGGACTCCTCTTGCCTGAATCAAACTCCATTTGGAGACTTGTTAAGCTTAAGATAATTTATATAATACTTTTGATAATATATAAATAATCCTAATAATTCAGTTAAAATACACTCAAATTAAAACCAAACCTCAATTAAAGTAAATATAAGCTATAAATACTTAATTTATTCAATCAAATCCTATAAAATTTTTCATTCAAAATCCACCGAATTTTCTCTCATAGGGCGAAGACCACCCTTTGACTTAAAATATCTTGAGATAGGACCACTTTGTCCAAAACCAATTTTTTTTTATGTTCTCCTCATTTTTTGAATTAAATGAGTTGTTCAAAATTTTGACCATAACCACTTATAACCACATTGTCACTTTCAATTGATATATCTTGTGGTAGAAATTAATTTGACCAAAAACAATTGTATTATCGAATCCTTTGCATTTTTCTTTTTCAAATGAGCTAGGTTTATGATTTTGGCATAACCACCTTCAACAAACCTTAAATTTGAACCCTCCCCCCAAATTTCAAACTTTTCCCTCCCTTTACCTTAACCACTCCGTCCACTTCTCTCCCACCACTTAGACACATCTTGGTCATAAGTTCCCTCATTCCATATCTTCCCTTCCCAAAGCCTAGTAAAATTCCCCATTTCCCCCTCTCATCCATAATTAAAAACCCACCAATCCCCTCCTCTCTGCTCCAAGATTGAAACTCGCCACTTCATATTCTCTTCAAACCAATGCCAAAACTCTACCACACCACTCTCACTTCTCCTTTTTTCATCAAGGAAACATGTATTAACCACTTCATCCAAGAAAAGGATTTAAACACTTTTACATAAACAAAGGTATAAATCACTAATCCTATTTCATTTTTATTTTATAGAGTATAGGTTGTGAAATTGAGATGTGAATATTTCCATCCCTCTTATTTTTCCATGGTTAAGCCTTCCGATCTCTTCCTTCCTTATTTGTCCCATTATTGAGCCTTTCCATATCTTTCTTCCCTTTTTCTCCTATGGCCAAAGCTTCCACCTCTTCCCCATCCACTTCTTCTCTAAGAAACTACCTTAAATCCTTTTTCATCCACTTATCATCTAAACCACTACCCTAAACCCTTCCCCAATCCACTTCTCATCCAAACCACTACCTAACATATATTCTCTTCCTCTTCCTCTCTCTATCCTACTTGAAAACCGTAACCTATATCCCCCCTTCTTCCTCTCTCTACCACCTAGCATACATATTTTACCCCTTCCTCTATCTTTCCTATCTAATAAGCTTAGCTAATATCCTCACCCTCTTCCTCTCTCCTTCATACCTAAAAAACCTAGCCAAAATCCTCTCTTTTTTCCCCTCTCTCTCCTACCTAAAAATACTATCCAACACCCTTTTATTTTCCCTTCTCTCTACTACATAGAAACCCTAGTATTAACCTTCACCTTCTCCCCCTCTTTTCTAGCTGAAACCATGTCATTTCCCACTCACCCTTTCCTATCTTCCCTACTTGAAATGCTTAATGCAACGATTTATTTTTGTGATGTGTGTTGTAAATATCTTTCAATATTACAATACACACACGACAACACTAATAGTAAGTATGCAGTTCAATCCAAATAAAAATAAATTCAGTATAAGTAATTTTATCTTTTAAAATCTCTAAGCTGTCAAACCTCGTAATAATAATGCAAGTATATGTATCACTCAAGTAATAAAGGGCTCTAATGGAGTCCTAAATATCGATCCCACATGGAGTTGGAAATTTTTATGATTATAAGGTCAAACACAATATTCAAATTATAAAAGTTAAGTAAGCAAAACAAATCTAAAGTAAATTTAATGTGCACTAAATGAAATGCAGTTAAAAGAACTAAGTTAACTAAACTAATTGCTAAACTTCAAAAGTAAACTCATAAAGACTAAACAAAGTTTTAAAACGAAGTATTAAATTTAAGAAAGCATCCTTCCCCTTTAAAATGAGTTTATGGAGTGTGAAGAAATTAAAATTATTTAAAATACATATATAAAATTGTATTGTTCCAAATAGGAGCAATCGTATTCCTTACTCTTTGAGAGTGCATGAAGAACATTAACTAATTCAGAGTTTGGTCCCTAAATCTGTGGTTAGGTTGAGAGGATCATGACTGCCACTCCAGAGCTCTAATTTCTCCCTCACCTGAGGACTAATAATCTCTCTTTAGTTTCCAAGCAACTGGACCAAATTGGGGATTTAATCTATCACCTTAAAATCTCTAATTATGCACCCATTAAAGTTTATTTTCCTATTTTTTTTATACGCAACCCCATGAATTAAATTCACACCCATGAATATAGATGTAACTCTTACCTTGTTGTAGAAAGCATAGCCCTTTTGGATTGTATGTTTCTCAACAAACTTTAACCTTTCAATTGACCAGATTGAAAAATAAATGAAGATCATAAATGAAGATCAGAGGATCAGAGTTTGAATCATCATAATTTATTGACATTTAAAACCTTACAAAACAAAACTAATTCTTCACAAAACCATACCTCATTGAATGGAGAAAGATAAAGAAGACTGCTCAAAATTCATGAGAAGGATACTACAAAACACAAATCTTATATATAAAAACAAGTTTACAAAATAAAGAAAGAAAAGAACACAACTTATGTCACACTCATCCCAAGAAAATCCTTAGAAGTTCCCTTTAAGCACTTTCTCTCTTTACAATCACGCTCAATTATCTCTTAGAAGTGTAATGAAGAAAAAATCTCTCACCTTCTCTCTTCTCCAAGACTTCTCTTTCACGCCAAAATCTATCTCTCAATATCACGCCCTCCTTCTTCTCTAGACTCCTCTCCTTTTTAATTAGGATCAACCTTCTTACCAAAAAGAATTCAAAATTCTCTCCTAATTTTCCCCTAAAAGTCACATCCTTTAACACCAATAGACAAGTCCCTTCATCCAAGAGACATATCTCTTCATTAAAGAGACTTTCAAAGTGTCTAGATGCATTAAAACACTCCATGGGACGTTTGAATTGTTTGGAGCCTTCAAAAATAGCTCAAAAAATAGTCAGGAACCACATTACACAGTCTTAATTCGGTTCTAGCACTTCTGGTGCTAGTTATGGTGCCTCTGGCACTAGCCTAATGAAGTCCACATTATTTTTTGGATTCTAACTCCTCTTGCGCCAATTCTGGTGCTTCTGGCATTGTTTCTTTGTAAAATGGTGCCTTTGGCTCTAGTTTCTGGTGCCAGCTCTCTAGAAAATGGTACCTATGGTGCCAGGATCATGAAAATATCCATTTTGGCTCCAAATTTCTTCTTTTTTGCTACTTTTTGCTCCAACTGCCTAAAATTGATATGCACGCTATAAAAACATGAAAATACCCTTCTTTAAAGTCCAATATCACCAAAGTTAGCATAAAATGTATACAAAATGGTACATTATTTTTTGTGTATCAAAATTTCCCAAACTTAAATACTACTTGTCCTTAAGCTACCCTTTTACTACATAAAAATAAAAAATTATGGCAAAGATTAACTTATAAACTTCTTAAATTTGTTTCAATAAATATAATAGTATAACTTAAGAAAAACTTTTAATAAAGTTCTTTAGAAAATGGTACCTCTGGCGCCAGGATCATGAAAATATCCATTTTGGCTCCAAATTTTCTCCTTTTTGCCACTTTTTGCTCCAAGTGCCTAAAATTGACATGCATGCTATAAAAACATGAAAATGCCCTTGTTTAAAGTCCAATATCACCAAAATAAGCATAAATTGTATACATAAAATAGTATATTATTTTTTGTGTATCAAAATTTCCCAAACTTAAATATTACTTGTTCTTAAGCGACCCTTTTACTACATAAAAATATGACTTAATGCAAAGATTAACTTATTAACTTCTATAATTTGTTCCAATAAATATAATATTATAACTTAAGAAAAACTTTTAATAACTTAGGTTAAAACTATAATTATAAGAACACCTAGTAATCAAGTTTAAGAGTTCTGAATCTCCATTCATTTCAATAAGAATTGTAATTTGTCATATCAAAATACTTAGAATATCCATATGAAAAAGAATTTCTCAAAAATTTTATTAGTAAGGATGCTAATACTCAGATACAAGTTTAGAAAATATAATAAAGTCTTTTTACTCAAGTTGATTCAATTGAAGCCAATTTTTGATTAGGCATTTCCTAAGCTTTTCCTCACATATTTTTTTATTTTTCTTCTTCTTTTTTTGTAGGATCGTTTCAATCCTTTCTTTTCTTTTTTCTATGTGAGGATTACTATATCTGGATAGCCTTTAATAATTTTGAACTTCACTATCCTCTTCTTAAAGTAAAAACAAAATTAAAGTAAAAACTTCTTGCCTTCCTTCACTTTATAAATTCATATTAGCTTTGAAAATTTTTCATAAAGACTCATTCTTTACTTCTTACATGAAACACTAAGATTTTTAATACACAAACAATACAATTTCCCTTACTTTAAATAGAAAAAAAACATAGTCTTATTCTTTCATACTAATTATCTTAACTTTAGAATTAACCTTCATTATTAAAGATTTTTGCTTAAATTTACCAAAATATTTACAAACAAAAATATAGTTATTAAAAAGTTAAACTTTAATATCCATGGGCATGCTAAATTAATTTGAAAAGTATACTTAATTGAGGACAAATAAAATTTAGTTCACTTATTTTAAGGAAATTTTTTTCCCCCAAACATAAGTTTTTAAATAATAAGTAAATTATGTAGTACAAAAAATTTGCACGTGAAGGAAAACAATAAAAGAATAAAAATAAAACTAACATGTAGAGGATTCTGAATATGAAACTTGGCTCTTAATATTTTGCAGGTGCTAACTTAAAAAGTACAAACTTTAAAGCTTTAAATGACATAATATATCAAAGGATTTGCTAAGAAAAGAGAAATTAAAGACATAAATAGTAAACTAAAGCAACTAAAAATGGTGAAAAATAAAAATCCACAAATTACAATTACATGTACTAGTTCAATGGGTCCACAAACTAAACACATAAATTGTTTCACTCATACCATCAAGAATAAAACATGAGAACAAACAAAACATAAAAAAAATAAAACCTAAATAAATTTTACTCTTCTTCATGCTCCTCTTCATCTTCTTCTTCCTCTTCTTCTTCTTCTTCTTCTTCTTCTTGCACATAAGTTGTGAAGCTGGAGCATGTAAAAAAATCTATTGTATGATCACCCCTCAAAAATCTAATCATCACCTCTTCATATGCAATGTTGTGCTGGAGTCTTTTCTTCTTATATTTATCATTGTAGGCATTTCTGGCTTCTATACTACCTATTTTGTTCTGTATTGCTATAAGATCTGATTGTTGAGTCATTAACTATTCCATAATATTTTCAAGTGAAACAGAACAAGAAGTAGATGATCATGCAGCTGATGTGGAGGGTCTATCACTACTTCCATTCCTAGATCCAGCAAATGATTTAAATCAATGCACAGTGGGTTTCTAATGGGTTTTAGTGGCTGCAACATTTCTTAATTTTTACCAAATTCTACCCTTGATTGTTCACATAAAATGAAAATCAAGGCAGGATATCCAAAACCACTATCTGTCCTACTTCTAGCAATGCTCTAAGCATTATGCATACTAAGAGCACTGATACACCTAAAATATGTAGTATTTTTATGCATATTTTTATACCTATTTTTGAGATATTGCACTTTAATGAAAGATATTTATGTGTTTTTCTTTTAGGTACAATAAAATATATGAGAAATGCTAAAAGGAGTGAAAAGGGTCAAATTTGGAGCAAAAATGACCAAGGTGCAAAAACGAGCTAGGGTACCTAAGCGCCCAGGACTGGCGCCTACACGCCAGAGAGTTGAAATAAAGCGTCAGGTACTCCACACTTAAGTTCTAGAAGTAGTTATTTGATGATTCATTAAATCTAGATGAATTTTTGAAGAGGTGTTTGAAGCAACCCTTGGTAAGAACGTGGGAAAAAATCCAAGGACACGAAAATTCATTCAATTGGCTTTTGAAAGGAGGACTTCTAGAAGATTCATTGAATTGAGACACATTTTGAAGAGGCACCAATGCACCTTTTGGATTTTTTATTAAAGAAGATTTGGATCATCAAAGTAGGAGGCCAACCATTAGACATCCATAACCATCATTCATCCAAGTAACCGCCGCTCACGGTCGTCAACCACTTTCATTTTATTTTGAGTGTTAGTTTTGTATTGTGAGTGGAGGGAGAAAATTCGAGATAATTCAAAGGAAATTCAGTACATTTGTTGGAGAGGATTTGAGAAAAGTGTTTATTTTTGTGACTACATTTGGTTTTAACTTAGATTTCTTGTTTGTGTGCATGATTTCCACTTTTAAACTCAAGTGTGGTTATGTTTTCTCCATGAATTATGAGTAGTTTTCTTTATCTTTTTCCTTAAAGTGATAAGTTGAGTAGTGTTTAAAGGGAGTGAGTAGTTTTCTTTATCTTTTTCCTTAAAGTGATAAGTGATTAAGTGTTTAAAGGGAGTTGTGTGAAGTGTTAGACTTTAATGTTGAAAGAAGTTGTGATGATTTGAAACCTTGTACTTCATTTACTTCTTTATTTGGCCAATTAAGATGTTAATACATGTTGTGAGAAATGTTGTGAGTGTTAATACATGTTGTGAGAACATGTAAGATCCGAGATATTATTGTGTCAACAAATGGTTAGAATCATATATTGATTTCATGAATGAGAATGTAGTTCATGGGGTTGAGTGCAAATACATACGAAAATAAACTTTTCAAGAGTGTAGAATTAGAGGACTTTATAGTGACAGGCTATAGCCCCCAATTTGATTTATAGTTTTAGGTTTTGATACAAGATGTTAGCCCCCCAGGTGGAGGGAGAAGAGGGAACTCTAGAGTGAGAGCTAGTATCTTCCCTACCTAACCGGTCTTCAAGTCTATTGAAACTATAGATTAATGAGTGTTCTTTATAACATCACTAGTAAGGGTGAAGAATATTATTGCTCCTATTTGGCACAACATATTTAGCATACTTCCACAACATAATTTTTATACATATTACTAATTAATGATAAAGAAAAAGATATTTTATTTATATTGCATTCATCTTGCAAATATTTAGTTAAGCTAAGTAGTTAAGTAGTTGCTTACTTTATTTTCATAAAGCAAAATTTACAAAAAGAATCAAATTTTCATTCTTGTTATAACATCTTAAGTTTAGGTAAAAGTATTTTGTTAAGTAGATTTTTGTCATCTAAACTTTCTAGTTTTTTTTAAAGTGCATAATGCAGTCTTCCCTATGAGTTTAATATTTGGGGTTTAATTAAAAAGTTCTATATTACTTGATAACGACACATATACTTTCATAGTATCCCATTTTTAATTATTATAACCGTATTCTTATTGGTTTCACAGAAGTAAACTTACCTATCTTTTTCTTTGGATCAAGTTTTTTCTTTTGTTATTAAATAAGAATAACTATTAAAGAAATTAAACATATAATCACATACATCATATTTTACATCTATACCGAAGAATCGGGATCATGTTTTTGGCGTCGTTGTAGGGGAAGCAAAATTTAAAAATTTATAAAGATTTTCAAAAAGAAGTTCTTAGAAAACAAAATTTATATTTTTATAAAGACTTATTTAAAATTTAAGATTTATTATAAGAATATTGAAGTGTTGTTTTATATTAAGTTCTTGTTTGTGTGTTTTTTTTATTTTATTTTTTTTATGCATTTTATGGTAATGTATGCGCAGTTCAGGTTTCACAGAACTTATGCCTTACAATTCTGAATTAAAAACAACTATTATAAAAATTAAAAAAACTAAAAAATTACTGAAAAGATTTAAGAAATGACAAATCAAAATAATCAAAATGTTGAAGAGTTTAGACCTTTAAGAGAATATGCAAACCCTATAGTGGATGAACTTCATTATATTATTTCAAAACCCACTGTAGTGGCTAATTCATTTGAACTTAAACCCACTATTATCCAAATGGTATCAAATAATCAGTTTGGGGGAGCACCAACTGAAGATCTAAATTTACATCTTGCAAATTTTCTAGAATTGTGTGCTACATTTAAATATGATGGTGTTTCAGATGATACTATAAGACTTAGATTATTTTATTTCTAACTAAGGGCTAAAGCTAAGATATGATTACATTCGTTATCACCTGGATCTATCAGAACTTGGAGTGATGTAGCATAGAAATTTCTTGCTAAATATTTTCCACCATAAAAAACTCTGAAGCTTAGAAATAATGTTACATCTTTTTACTAGTTTGAAAGAAAATCTATTTATGAAGCATGAAAATGATTTAAAGAGCTCTTAAGAAAGTGTTCACACCATACTATACTAGATTGTTAAATAATTCAAATATTTTATAATGGATTAGCTGGATCACTTAGATCTATTATCTATGGCACTGCTGGTGGTTCATTGATGTCAAAACCATTTAATGATGCTTATGCTTTAATTGAAGAAATGACTACAAATAATTTTCAATGGCTTTTTAAAAGGGTAAATTTAATGTTAATGAAACTGATGCTTTTGCCATGTTAGAAAATCAAGTTGTTGCAATTTCAAGGAAGTTAGATCAATTTGGAATAAATTTTTCTCAACCAATTTTCATGATTTCTCAACCAAATAAATTTTTCTCAACCAATTTTCATGATTGAATAAAATTTATTAGGAAAAATGGTAGATTATCAAGTATCACTAGAAACTTTGAATGCAATAAATAATAATCTAAATAACCCATATTCAAATTATTATAACACTGGTTGGAAAAACCATCCCAACTTTAACTGGAATCAAATTTCAGGTGGTAATAATCAACAATGGAAGCAAAGACAAGTAAAACCATTGAGAAACTGGAACAACCAAGGGAAAAGTAATTATAGACCTACTTATCCTCCCGATTTTAATTATAATACACAATAGGAGAAAAAGTTGTGTATAGAAGAAGTGGTGTTACAAATGGTAAATCAATTACAAAGTCAAGGAGCTACAATTAGAAATATTGAGAATTAGTGGGACAAATAACAAATTCATTAAGTAATAGATCTCAAGGAACACTTCCTAGTTATAAATAAGTAGATCCAAAAGATCAGAATAAAGAGCAAGTAAAAGTCATTCAACTTAGAAGTGGAAGAGAATTGGAAGGTAGAGTTCAAGAAGAGATTGAAGTAGAGGGAGAAGAGATTGAAGAACAAAAAGAGGATACTCCAAAAGGTTTAGAGAGACCTATTTCTCTACTTAAATTTGACTTAGAAAAATCACCACATCCATTTCCTCAGAGGCTTCGACAACAAAAGTTGGATAAAAAATTTTCAAAATCTATAAAAATTTGTAAGAAGCTTACAATTAATATTCCATTTATTGAAGCTCAAGAACAAACGCCAACCTATGTGAAGTTTAGAAAGGATATACTTAATAAGAAAAGGAAGTTTAAAGATAATGAGTGTTGCACTGAGTGAGGAGTGCAGTGCTATAATTCAGAAAAAGATTCCTTAAAAGATTAAAGATTCTGGTATCTTTACAATTCCATCTGCAATAGGAGACAAATTTTATGGGAAAGCTTTATGTGATTTAGGTGCAAACATCAACCTTATGCCATTATCAATATTTAAATGATTGGGATTAGGAGAAATAACCCCTACTATTGTAACTCTGTAGTTAAAAGATCGTTCAATAACATATCCTAAAGAAGTTATAGAAGATGTCCTAGTGAAAGTGGATCAATTTATCTTTCCTGTTGATTTCATTGTACTAGATATGGAGAAAGCTAAAGAGATTCCTATCATTTTGGGGAGACCTTTTTTGGCCACATGAAGAGAAATGATAGATGTGTAGAAAGGAGATTTAACTATGTATTTCAATGATCAAACAATTACTTTTAATATTTACAAATCAATTAAATACCCTGTAAAAGGTAAAGATGATGAATGCTATAGAATGGATGTAATAAGATATTTAAGTGAATGTCATTTCAAAACAGCTTATGAAGAAAAATTTGAAATGAAATAGTTGGAACATGAGTAAAAAGAGGAATTTGATCGGTATTAAATTTAATATAAGTAAGATTCAAATTATGTTCAAGAAAGTTTTGAAGTTTTGGACACGATAGAAAAATATACATTTTTTGTCCATTAATTGAAAAACCTCCTGAGCTTGAGTTGAAGTTATTTTCTGAACATTTGAAGTATGCCTTTTTAGGTGATTCCTCTACATTACATGTTATAAATTCCTCAAAATTAACTTAAGAAGAAGAAGAGAGTATGATGAAAACTTTAAAGAGTTAGAAGGAAGCCTTTCGATGGACAATTGCTGATATAAAAGGAACCAACCCTTCAATTTGTATGCATATAATTCATATGGAAGAGAACTGCAAACCTAGGGTTGATCATCAAAGGAGATTGAATCCTATTGTGAAAGAAGTTGTTAAGAAAGAAATTTTAAAGTGGTTAGATGCTGGAATTATCTACCCTATTTCAGATAGTGCATGAGTTAATACGATTCATTGTGTTCCTAAGAAAGAAGGAGTAACTGTAACTTTAAATGAACATAAAAAGTTAATACCAACAAGAAAAGTCACATGATGGTGAATATTCATTGATTATAGAAAAATAAATCTCGCCACTTGGAAAGATCATTTTCCACTACCCTTTCTAAATCAAATGTTGGATATACTAGTTGAGCATAAATACTTTTGTTTTCTGAAAGGATATACTGGTTATCACCAAATAAAAATAGCTTTTGAGGATCAAGAGAAAACAACTTTTACTAGTCCTTATTGTACATTTTCTTTTAGAAGAATGTCCTTTGGTTTATATAATGCATCTGCTACATTTCAAAGATGTATGATGTGTATTTTTTGTGATTTAATTGAAAAAGGGATTCAAGTTCTTATGGATGATTTTCAGTGTTTGAAACTTCATTTGAATATTGTAGAACATTTATTAAAAGTTCTTAAGTGCTTTGAAGAAACAAATTTAGTCTTTAATTGGGAGAAATGCCAATTTATAATACCATGAGGGAATAGTTTTGGGACATAAAAGTTTAGAAAATGGTATGAAAGTAGACCCTGCAAAAATTCAAGTGATCACTAATTTTCCTCACACAATAAGTGTAAAGGAAATTAAGAGTTTTTTTATGACATGCTGGATTCTACAGCCGATATATTAAAAACTTTTCAAAAATTGTTAAGCCTCTATGGCATTTACTTGAAAAAAGATGCAATTTTTAATTTTGATAAAGAGTGCCTAAAAACTTTTGAATTATTAAAAGAAAAATTAGTCATTGCACCAATTATTATTTCACCGAATTGGGGAAAATCTTTTGAATTAATGTGTGATGCTAATGATTATGCTATTGGAGTTGTTTCAGGACAAAAATATGATAAGATTTTGAAGGTTATCTACTATGCTAGTAGAACTCTTAATGAGGCTCAAATTAATTATACCACAATTGAGAAAGAGTTATTAGCACTAGTATATGCCTAGTATATGCTTTTGGTATAGGCTTTGGATAAATTTATATCATATTTAATTAGAACTCATTGCGTTGCGCATACAGATCATTCTGCTAATAAGTATTTAATGAAAAAGAAGGATGCAAAACTAAGACTTATAAGATAGATTCTTCTTTTGTAAGAATTTAACCTTCTTTTGTAAGAATTTAAGAATTTAACTTCGAGATAGTAGATAGAACGGAAGCTAAGAATCAAATTGTTGATCATCTATCCAGGATTAAATTAGAGAAACCACTTAGTTTTGAAAAGAAAATTTATGAACATTTTTTGAATGAAAAATTGTTCAATGTTAGTGAGTGGCGTGTTCCATGGAATGAAAATACTGTGAACTTCATTTTTAGTGATATTATACCCTATGGAATAACATACCAACAGAAGAGGAAATTTTTATCTGAAGCTAAGACATATTTTTGGGATGACCCGTTTTTATAGTTTTTATATAAATAAGGCGTTTTTATATAAATAAGGAAATGATCTTATTATTTGAAGAAGTGTACCATTAGAAGAAACTTATGAAATTTTCCAAAAATTTCATAATTATGATTTTGGGGGACATTTTGGTGTGGATAAAATAACATAAAAAATTTTACATTCTGGATTTTATTAGCCTACAATCTTTAGAGATGTTAACGTTTATATCAAAACTTGTGATCGATGTCAAAAAGTAGGCAATATTTCTAGGAGGAATGAGATGCCCCTCAATTATGTGTTAGAATTTGAGATATTTGATCTTTGGTATTTAGATTTCATGGGACCATTATACCATCTTTCATAAATTTATATATATTGTTAGCTGCAGATTATGTATCCAAATGGATAGAAGTTGTTGCTTTACCTCGATGTGATGCTCAAAGTGTTGCAAAGTTTTTTAGAACAAACACATTTTGTAGATTTGAGATGTAGAGAGTAATCATAATTGACGGGAGAAGTCATTTTAGAAATGCAATAATGGAGAAATTTTTAATGAAATATCATGTTAACCATAGAACTGATATTGCTTATCATTCTCAGACAAGTAGTTTGGCTGAATTATCCAATCGTGAAATTAAAAGAATATTGGAAAAACCTCCACCCAAATTGGTTTGTTCAATCAAACTTGACTATGCTTTGTGGGCTTATAGGACTGCATATAGAACTATAGGAATGTCCCCACACAGGCTAATATTTTAGAAAGTGTGTCACTTACCAGTTAAACTTGAGCATAAAGCATATTGGGCTATTAAAAAATTTAATTTCAATTTAAAGGTTGTTGTTGAGAAAACTTAATTGTAATTAAATGAGCTTGAAGAGATAAGGAATAAATCTTATGAAAGTGTTAAGATTTATAAAGAAAAGATGAAGATGTGGCATGATCAGAGGATTCTTAATAAAAATTTTCTGCTAGGGCAACAAGTTTTGTTTTATAATGCAAGGTTAAGATTATTTGCAGGCAAACTTAAGTCCAGGTGGATTGGCCCATTTGTTGTGATAAAAGTTTATGCTTATGGAGCAGTGGATATCAAAGATCCAAAGACTGAAAAAATTTTCAAAGTGAATGGTCATAGGCTGAAATCCTACTTTTTAGGATACTAACTTAACTTAAATGATTTTATGATGTTGGGTCAACCAGAATAAACACTTGTTACGTCGGGCTGACGAAGTTAAACCAAGTGCTCTTTGGGAGGCAACCCATAGTTATCTGTGTGGTTGTTTTTATTGTTATGTTGTTGTGTGTGATTTAGAAAATTCTGGTAGTATTTTGAATATATAATGATTTAGTGATTATTCTAAGACCTTATAAGATGACTTAGATATGTTAGAACGTGTATTTGGACTTTAAGTTGACTTGTGCTAAATTGAGCACCAACACTTAAGCATCAATATCCGACGCTTAAGCGTGGCAATTAAAAAACATGTGCGAATTTTAGTTTTTAAAAGTTTTAACTAAGAATTGGTTAGCTCTAAAGTGGGAGATAGTTCTAGGATGTGCCTGAGAGTTTTAGGACACTTCCATTTTATCTTAAATCCTAACTAAAAAAAAAAAGAGTTTTGGAAAAAAATGTCATCTTGGGAGAGTGATTTAAAAAAGGAGGAAGCAATGAGAAAAAAGTTTATTAGTCAGAGCGCGTAAGAGTTATACAACAGATTCCTTACCGTTAGTGTCAAAGGAATAGAGGAGAAAATCACTAAAATTAAGGCTGACATGACTTTAATTGTAGCAAAAGTGAAAGAAGTTAATGCACATCTGGATCATATGGGATGGAAACTTCAGATGCAGTTTAACCTTACCAGTTTTATTGAAGAAGTTGATAAGGCTATGTATTTCAAGAACAAGTGGAATGAAGAAGATTCAACCAGAGTTATTAATCATCGTCCGTTATTTCAGGTTTACATTCCAAATGCTAAAGGAGAGACTGATGATAGGCCAGGATTCGTTCCACCGACTGGAGAATGGAATTAAGTTCATGGTTTAGTATTTATGTGTTTAGTGTTTGTTGTTTAATGTTAAGTCTGATTAGTATGTTTTTAATGATAAAATTGTCTAGCGATTATGGTAGGAATTTTCTCATCCGAGGCTGATTCGATTGAAAATTTATGTATTTAAAAATGTTTGTAATCATTTGTGAATGAATATAAGTATTTGTTTGTGTTAATTTCGTGCTATTTTGCATTGAGTTGAATTAGTTAAGATTGGAAAATCTTGAGTAAGAGGAGAGATGAATGGGAAGAAAATTGTTATAAAGAATTATAAGAACATGTAGGGATGATTGACTTAGGCTAGGAGTGCATTTCACTTAAATAAAAAAAATCAAAATTTGTGCACTACCGCCTAAGCGCCAAACCATTTGTGCTTAAGCACCGGTTCATGAAAATCGGTTCGCAAATAGTTATAAGTGACAAATCAGTCCGAAAAAGCCATTATCACACCTTGCCTTTGCCTTAAACCTCAAGATTTTGCTATTTTTGATCTAGGGCTTACCATATTTTGAAGATTTCTATTTGGTTTGGAGTAAAAATTGCTAGATTTGATATCTTTAAGGTAAGAGCTTCACTTTTATGTAAAAATTTTTCATTTTCACCATGTATTTTGAGCACATCCATGAGCTACCCGAAAATCACTATTCATGATGAAAATTTGAGAAAAAGCTATGGAAAATACATGGATTTGGTACTTTAAGCTTTTAAGAGTTAAGTTTAGTGATTTAGAGTTGAATTTGGAATTTATTGTGAATTTTATACAATTTTTCAGAAATGGCACCAAGAATGAAGAGGAGTAAAGGAAAGGATCAATTTGATTCAAGCAATTTTGTCAGTTTGAGAGTTCATGATTGATACAGTGATGCATTGCAACTGAAGAAGTTGATTACTGAGTGGTGTTTAAAAGTCCGGGAGGAGCTCTGGAAGATCTGATTGTTCATCTCCAGTGGGAGCAGTTCTGTTGTTTTTCTACTGTTGGAGTGATTTTTATTGTGCGGGAGTTCTATGTGAATCTCCCTGAAGCTAAAGGAGTCATGGTGAGGGAAAAGACAATGCCTTTTTCACCTGAGGTAATAAATCAATTTTATCATTTGCCCCTTTGAGCACTTTGTGCTTTTATTTGAATTATAGTCCTACTATGGAGGAGCTAAAAGAGATTATTTAATCTTTGACAGCTGGAAGAGGACTTTAGAAAATTATAAATGAAAGGAGAGCTAACTTTTCTGCTTCAAAGTTGTATGCCACTGCAAAAGCATGTCATTATTTTATTTCTGCTCATCTGCTGCATAGAAGTCATCTTAGTGAAGTGACCCGTGATCAAGCAACTTTGAACTATTTCATCCAGCAGTTCTACCCCATCAACATTGAAGCTTTGATTCATGGAGTTATTACCAATTCCGTCATCGTTGTTACTACTGCAGGTTTGGGATTTGCATCCTTGATATTTTCTTTATGCGAGCAGGCTGTAGTTAGATTTGATAGTTGGGAGGAGATCTTGCAACCTCATAAGCCCATTACCAGTGTGAATGTGAAATCTTATTCACATCATTCCATTTTTGGCTAGAGAGGAGGATTTTCTTGTAGTTATGATGCTTCTACATTGCGAGCTTCTACTTCACGTGCTTCTACATCTCAAGGTCAAACTTTTGGATGTGATTCTCAGTCACAACAATTATAGAGGATTTTGGACAATGTCAACTACATTGCGGATAAGCTATCAAATTTAGAACATTTTGCAGAGCATAAGGATGGATACATGAAGAGACATAGTGATTATGAGGGTGAATTCAACTTAGCTATTGAACACCACATGAGAGAGAATCAGAATGTTGTTTTTCCTCAATACCCAAGATATCCACGATATGAGCCTACAACTACTTGCCATAGTGGTGAGAGTGATGCAGAGGATGAGGATGATTAGCTTGGATCTATAGTTTTGTTTGTTTTTTAGTTTATGTATTATTGTGAATTGTTGATGGTACAGTTATCATGTACTTTTTGTTGTGTTTTCAGTTGTTATTATTGAGATTGTTAGTTTTTGTTGTGCTTTGTTTAATAGACACTATTGTGATGTAATTGTGTGTTTGTTAGTAGCTATTATGCTTGGTTGTAGTAATTGTGTTAACTGTGTTGTTTATTTTATTTAGTTAGTTTTAAGGAAAAAGATCAAGAAAAGTACTTAGAATTCATGGAAAAAACACAACAACACATGAGTTTAAAAGTAAAAATCATACACACAAACAAGAAATTGAAATTAAAACCAAGTGTAGACACAAAGATAAACACTTATCTCAAATTCTCTCCATCAAATTTCTTGAAATTCTTTTGAATTCTCCTCCCTCTCTCACAATACAAACTAACACTTAAAATAAAATAAAATAAAGGTGGTTGGCGGTGGCAGCGACGATGGGCTGTAAAGTTTGATTAATTGCTAGCCTCTAGCAGTTAGCTTTGATGATCCAAGTCTTCTTTAATAAAAATCCAAAAGGTTCCTTGGTGTCTCTTCAAATAGTTATCTCCATTCAAAAAATCTTCTAAAAGTTGCCTCCTCAAAAATCAATTGAAGGAATTTTCATGTCCATGGGCTATTTCCCCTGTTTTTATCAAGGGTAACTACTTTTGACGCTTAAGAGTGGGGTAGCTGACGCTTAGGCGTCAGACTGGGTGCTTAGGCGCCCTAGTTCATTTTTGCACTTTCTTCATTTTTGCTCTAAATTTGATCCTTTTTTAAATTTGATCCTTTAATTTGATCCTTTTTCACTCCTTTTAGCATTTTTCATCCATTTGATTGTACCTGTAAGAAAAATACACAAACACCTTTCATTAAATCGTAATATCACAAAAAAAGATATAAAAATGTGTATAAAAACACTATATATTTTTGGTGTATCAAAATCCCCCAAACTTAAGATGTTACTTGTCCTCAAGTGACCTTTCAATATTTAAAAACCAACATAAGTAGATAATGTATATGAGTTTCTTTAAGATTTACCAAAATTTTGATGTAGAAGTATTATAGTCCAATTTAGAAAAAATAATACTAAATGATACCAACTTAAAGTTTGGAAATTTTTAATGTTAAGAAATATGAAAATATGAGTTCCTATGTAATTCAGAAATATTATAGATTTTATAAATATAGATTTTAGGCATTTTATCATTTCCACTTAAAAATTTTAATTAAGCATAAATTTACTCACTATATTATATTCTTAAGCATAAGAATTTCTCAATCTTATACTTTAAAAAGATCAGATGTGGACCTAATTTTTTATTAGACACTAATCCTCAAGCTTCTCCTCCCTTTTTCAACATTTTCTTTTCTCTTTCTTTTTCTTTTATTTTTATTTTTCTTTATTTTTTTTCTTTTTTAGGCAAGGATTATTATATTTGGATAGGCCTTTAATGGTTTTGAATTCCACTCTTCCTTTCCTAAAGCAAAGAGTTGATATTTTTGTTTCACTTAAGAAAATAATAATATTTTTGAAAATTAATTTCAATAAAAAAATTTAATTTTTAAAAATAAAAGGTCTAAATTTCTAACTTTTTCAAAAATACAATTTTTCTTACTATAAATAGTTACACAATGCTTAGCATTTTCTACACTAAAAATTTTTAACTTTAATATTTTCTTCACTACTACAAATTTTAACTAAATTCACTTACTCATTTCTAAAATCAAAATTTTACTTCCTTAATATAACTTCATGTTTCTTTAAAAATTTTTTTATCCCCCTAAACTTTAGTTTTTAATAGAAATAAAACATTTTAGCATCATATATACATAAGCAGTAATGAAAACTAACTATAACTAACTATAACATGCTTGCAGGAATTTTTATCTTCTAAATATGCAAGTGCAAAAATTAAAAACAGGAGTAAAAATTTAATTGATCAAGTTTTCTTTTACTTAAAATACAGAGATTCATCAAACTTCTATGCAGTGGAGTATAAAATAAAAATAAATAAACACGCTAACAAACATACATGACTGCAACATAAAGAAAAATAGCTGGAAGTAAATTGAAACTTTTAAACATGATGCTTTTAAAAGTAAATAGTAAGTAAAAAGTTAGCTAGACTCTAAACCTTCTTAAGATTTTGGAATCAAGTTCAATACAAAATAACTAAATACAAAAACACAGTTAAAATAAGTACTACAACTAAAACATACTAACTAAACACAAAAATTCAAAGACATCACTATAGCTGTACGAAATAAAACACAACATAACAAAAACTAACAGTCTCTACAATAACAACTAAAAATAAAACACAAAGTACAGAACAGCTGCACTAATAACAGTTCATAACAACACAAACTAAAAACATAAAGCAGAACTAAAGATCCCAACTAATCAACACCCTCTTCATCACTGTCATCACTACGCCAAGCAGCTATAGGCTCATATGATGGATATTTAGGGTACTGAGGAAATAATAAATCCCGATTACCTCTGTTGAGATGCTCCATAGCTAAGTTGTATTCATCCTCATAATCAATCCTCATAATCACTTAATCACTTCATCTCTTCATATACCCATCCATATGCTCTGCAAAATGCTCTAAGTTTGCATCTTTTTCATTGGTATAAATAACATTATTTAATATCCTTTCCGTAAGTTGTGACTGAGAATCAGATCCAGAAGTTTGACCCTGCATGTAGAAGCATGTGAAGTAGAAGCTCGTGAAGTAGAGGCAGCAGATCTACTAGAGAATCCACCATTCCAACCAAAAATAGAATGATGTGAATAAGTTTTCACATTGACACTGGTAATGGGCTTCAACAGTAGTAAGATCTCCTCCCAGCTGTCATTTCTAACCCCAGCCTGCTCGCATAAAGAAATGATCAAGGATGCAAATCCCAAACCTGCAGAGCAGCGACAACAAAACTGTTAATAACTCCATAAATCAATCCTCTAATATCAATTGGCTTGGACTGATGAAGACAGTAGTTGAAAGTTGCTCTCTCTCTCTCTCTCGAGTCACTTCACTCAAATGATTTGTAGGCAGGAGATGAGTACAAAAAAAATAATGTCATGCCTTTACAGTGGCATCCAACTTTGAAGTAGAAAAGTTTACTCTTCTTTCATTTGTAATCTTCCATAACCCTCTCCCGGCAGTCGAAGATGAAATAATCTTATCTAAATCCTCCTTAGTAGGACTATAATTTGAATAAAAACGCAAAGTCCTTGGGGGCAAATGATAAAATAGATTAATTACCTCAGGAAAAAGTAAGATTGTCTTCCCCCTCACTATAGCTCCTTCGATATCAGCCTCTGATAGATTAGCATAGAACCCTCGTACCACAGAAATCACAACGACAACAGAAAAATAATAGTTACCGCTCCTACTGGCGGCTAACAATCAACTCTTCTTTAGCTCCTCCCGGACTTTTGAAACATCACTTAGGATTTAATTTCCCCGAATGTAGTGCATCACTATACCGATCGTGAGCTCTCGAACTAACAAATTTACTTGAGTCGAATGGAGCTTTTCCCTTGATTCTCTTCATTCTTGGTGCCATTTTCTAAAAATTGCATAAAATTCAAAAAAAAATTCCACAGTCAACTCCAAATCACTAAACTCAACTCCTAAAAGCTTAAACTAACAAATCTATGCATTTTCCATCAATTTTTCTCAAATTTTCACCATAAATAGTGATTTTCGGGTAGCTCATGAATGTGCTCAAAATACATGTGAATGATAGTGATTTTCGGGTAGCTCATGAATGTGCTCAAAATACATGGTGAAAATCAAAATATTTTCTGCATAGAAGTGAAGCTCTTAACTTAAGAAGATCAAATATAACAAATTTGGCTTGAATCCACCAAGAAATCTTCAAAATAGGTGATTCCCTAGCTCTCGATTTGCGAAAAACCGATGTAGGAGACGAAGAGAGGTCTGATAATGGTGTTCTTCGGCCAAAAAATCATTTAAAACCATTCACGAACCGGTTTTTATGAACCGGTGCTTAAGCGTGAATGGTTCGGCCCTTATGCGCTAGTTTTTCAGTTCAGGTAGCGCTTAAGCACGGGTTTTGGCTCTTAGGCGCCAATGCAAAAATTATGTTTTTTTTTTATTTAAGTGAAATTCACGTCCAGCCTAAGTCAACCAAACCTCTATGGTCTCAAAACATTCTATATACTACTTTCTTCCCTTTTATCTCTTCTCTTACTCAGGATTCACCAATTTAAACTAATTCGATTTAACACTAAATAACACAAAATTTCACACAGACAAAACATTTATATTAATTCACGAATGATTACAAACAATTTCAAGAATGATTACAAATTCACGAATGATTACAAACAATTTCAAATACATAAATTCTCAATCCAAATAGTTTTGAATGAGAAAATTAATAAACATAATACTAGATCTTAATAACATAATGCACATATTAAAACACTTAACAAAAACAAACACTACACACAAAAACAAACACTAAACACATAAACTCTAAATCATAAATTTAATTCCTTTCCCTAGTAGATGAAACAAATTCTAGCCTATCACTAGTCTTTCCTTCAAAATTTGGAATGTATATCTGAATGAACGAATGATGATTAACAACTCTGGTTGAATCTTCTTCAATCCACATGTTCTTCAGATACATTTCCTTGTCTGCTTCTTCTATAAAACCGGTATGGCTAAACTGTATCTCAAGTTGTCATCCCATATGATCCAGATGTGCATTAACTTCCACCACTTTTTCTTCAATTGAAGCCACATTAGCCTCAATTTTAGTGATTTTATTTGCTATTCCTTCGATACTAATGGCTAGGAAATTGTTATATAACTTGTGCGCACTCAGACTAATAAACTTCTTTCTCATTACCTCGTCCTTCTTCTTCAAATCACTCTCCTAAGATGACATTTTTCAAAAATTCTTTCTTTTCACTTATAATTTAAGGGTTAAATAAAGGTGTGGTGAAATTTCTTATTGTTCCCTTCTATTTATAGGCACTAAAACTCCTCCATAACTCCTAAGCATGTCCTAGAACAGCTCTCACACGTTAAAGCCAACTAACTCGTAGTTAGAACTTCTAAAAACCAAATTCGCACATGTTTTATTTATTTATATTTTAACTATCGCGCTTAAGCACTGGATCTTGGCGCTTAAGCACCAGTGCTCAATTTATCATAGGTCAACTTAACGTCCAAACATTCATGCTAATATGTCTACGTCATCTTTCAAGGTCTTAGAATAATCACTAACTCAATATATAGTCAAAATATTACCAGAATTTTCTAGAATTTTCTAAATCACACAAAATCACACACAATAACATAAAAATAAAAATAAACACAGAGATAACTATAGGGTGTCTCCCACAGAGTGCTTGGTTTAACGTCGTCAAACTGACATAAGCTGTGCTTATTCTGGTTGACCCAACATCAGAAAATCATTGAATTTAAGTCGATCACCTAAAAAGTAAGATTTCAGTCTGTAACCATTCACTTTGAATATATTTATCAGTTTTAGGATTTTTGATATCCATAGCTCCATAGGAATAAACTTTCATCACAACAAATGGGTCCATCCTCCTGGACTTAGGTTTGCTGGAAATAATCGTAACCTTGCATTATAAAGCAAAATTTGTTGCCTTGACTGAAAATTTTTGGTAAAAATCCTCCGACCATCCCATATCTTCATCTTTTTTTTTGTAAATCTCAGCACTTTCATAAGATTCATTCCTTATCTCTTCAAGCTCATTCAATTGCAATAACCTCTTCTCACCAACATCTTTCAAATTATAATTAAATTCCTTAATCATCAAAAATGCTTTATGCTCAAGTTCAACTAGTAAGTGACACGCTTTCCCAAATATTAGCTAACAATATATATATATTTCTGAAAGATAATATAAATGGTCCCATGAAATCTAATCCTCAAACATCAATTGTTAACACATAATTGAGGAGCATCTCATTCCTCTTATAAACATTGCATACTCTTTAACATCGATCACAAGTTTTGATATAAACATTAACATCTCTAAAGATTGCAGGCCAATAAAACAGGCCAATAAAATTTGCAGGCCAATAAAATCTAGATTGTAAAATTTTGTATGTTGTTTTATCAATACTAAAATCTCCCCAAAAATCAAAATTATGATATTTTTAGATAATTTCATAAGTTTCTTCTAAAGCACACATCATTGAATAATAAGATCCTCTCCTTTTTTATAGAAAAATGGGTCATCCCAAAAAAAGTCTTAGCTTCAGATATAGATTTCCTCTTATGTTGGTATGTCATTCCATATGGTATAATATCACTAACAATGAAGTTCACAATGTCGTCATAGCATGGAACACGCCCCTCACTAACATTGAACAATTCTTCATCTGGAAAATGTTCATTAATTTTTTTTTTCAAAATAGAGTGGTCTTTATAATTCAAGCCTGTACAAATGATCTGCACTTTGATTCTCAGCTCCCTTCCAATCTACTATTTTAAAGTCAAATTCTTGGAAAAAGAAAAATCCATTTTATCAATCTTGGTTTAGCATCATTCTTTTTTCATTAAATATTTAATAGCAGAATGATCTGTATGCACTATACATTTAGTTCAATTAAGTATGATCTAAATTTATCAAAAGCATATACTACTGTTAATAACTCTTGCTCAGTTATGGTATAATTAATTTGAGCTTCATTCAGAGTTCTACTAGCATAGTAGACAACTTTGAAAATCTTTTCATTCTTTTGTCCTAAATCAGCTCCAATAGCATATTCACTAGCATCTCATATTAATTCAAAAGGTTTTTCCCAATTTGGTGAAACAATAATTGGTGCAGTGACTAATTTTTCTTTTAATAATTCAAAAGCTTTAAGGCACTCTTCATCAAAATTAAAAATTACATGTTTTTCAAGTAAATGATAGAGGCTTAGCAATGTTTGAAAAGTTTTTAATATAACACCTTTAGAATCTAGCATGTCCTAAAAAACTCCTAATTTCCTTCACACTTGTTGGGTAGGGTAAATTAGCAATCACTTGAATTTTTGTAGGATCTACTTCCATTACTTCCACTGAAATTTGATGTCCCAAAACTGAAATTTGATGTCCCAAAATTATTCCTCGAATTGGAAATTCATTTGGATAAATTGGCATTTTTCCCAATTAAGGACTAATTTTTTTTCTTCACAGTGCTTAAAAACTTTTGACAGATGTTATAAACGTGAGTCAAATGAAGTTCCAAACACTGAAAAATCATCCTTAAAAACTTCAAACCCTTCTTCAATTAAATCACAAAAAATAGCCATCATGCATATTTTAAATGTAGTAGGTGCATTACATAAAACAAAGGGCATTCTTCTAAATGCAAATGTACCATAAAGACTGATAAAAGTTATTTTCTCTTGATTCTCAGGAGATATTTGTATTTGGTGATAACCAGTATATCCATCTAGAAAATAAAACTATTTATGCCCAGCTAGGCTATCTAGCATTTGATTTAGAAAAGGTAGTGGAAAATGATCTTTCCTAGTGGCAAGATTAAGTTTTCTATAATCAATGTATATTCACCATCCTGTGACTTATCTTGTTGGTATTAACTTATAATGTTCATTCAAAGTAACAGTCACTCCTCCTTTCGTAGGAATGCAGCGAATTAGAATAACTCATGCACTATCTGAAATAGGGTAGATAATTCTAGCATCTAATCACTTTAAAATTTATTTCTTAGTAACTTCTTTCATAATAGGATTCAATCTCCTTTGTGGATCAGCCCTGTGTTTTTAGTTCTGCTCCATATAAATTATATGCATACATATTGAAGGACTGTTTCCTTTTATATCATCAATTGTCCATCCAAAGGCTTTCTTATAACTCTTTAAAAATCTCATCAAACTCTGTTCTTCTTCTGTAGTTAATTTTGAGGAAATTATGACAGGTAATAGTTACACTGAAAATATATGCATTTTTAAACTCATATTTTATACCTATTTTTGGTGATATTACACTTTAATGGAAGGTATTTTGATGTTTTCTTGCAGGTTGTTGATTTTTAGGGCTTAAAGCAAAAATAAAGCAAAAAAGGATGAAATTTAGAGTCAAAATTAAGTTTTTGAAGAAATGCTCAGTGCTGGCAGCGCCGAGGTCAGCTATGACGGCGCAGAACAATTTAAAACTGGAGATTTTTACTCATCGCCGACGGCGCCAAACCAGCTCCGACGATGCCAAAGGTGGTGCAGACCCTGTTTCTAGAAGGTTCAATGTATTTGGATGAATTTTTGAAGAGTTTTTGGAGGCACCTCTTGAAGAACCGAGCTGAGGCTCTCGAGCTTAGGCTCTATTCGGGGCCGAATTTCATCATAAAATTTGCTCCTCTACGTTTATTTTTCGCTCCACATCATTCCATTCCACTACCACATTCGAGTCACTTAGTCATTTTGCTTTCATAGTTTAGAGTCTTTGTGTTGAGATTTGATGAAAAACTTTCTGTAAGAGTGTTGGAGAAGGAGAAAAGTGAGAGAATTCCTATTCCCACATTTCTATGGAAAGGCTACAAAGGATTTACTTTGAGAAAGTGTTCCAGATAAGTTTGTTTGTTTAATTAGTGTTGTATGAATTTATTTTATATATAAAATTTGTGTTTTTTCGTATCTTTCTCATGAAGTCTGAGTAGTTCCCTCTAGCTTTCCCCTTACTCTGAGATATGGTGAAATTAAGAGATAAAATGAATGTGCCATAATTAAAATATAAAATAAATTGTGATGATTTTTCAACTCCAAACTTAATTTACTTTCCAGTATGGCCAATTGATTTGTTAAAATATGTTGTGAAACATATGATCCGGGAAATAGAGTATGAGTTTTACAACAGAGTGAGGATCACATTTGATTTCATGAAGGAGAAATTCGTTCATGAAATTAAGTGCAAATAAATAAGAAAGTATTCTTTGTTGGGTGTAAAATTGGAGAATATTTAGGGTGGCAGACTAAAATCCCTAATTTGGTTTTATTGTTTAAAAACTAAAGCGAGAGTTAGCCTTCAGGTGAAGAGAAGTGGGAGCTCTGGAGTGGGAGTTGGTATTTTCTTAGCCTAGCCACAGATTTAAGGACTAAACCTAAGATTAACCAATGATTTTATATGCACTGTATTAGCATAGAGAATTAAAATTGCTCCTATTTGGAAAAATACATATTAAAAACATTTATCTCATCTCATTTCACCAGAATTTCGTTGTAGTGGGAAAGATGCTTTTCACATAGATGCTTTTCACATAAGAAATCTAGTTCTTAGATTAGTATTTAATATTTAAAAGTTGCATTTCCATTTTTGCGTATTTAATATTTAGTTTAGTAGTTACTCTTTAAACTTTGTATTTTAGTTTTGTTATTAGTTAAATAATTTAGTTCAGTCAATATCTCAACATTCGAAATTAGTGATAGTGATTTTGTTTGATTTTCTATAAATTTCTTATTAAAATTTATCATTGCTAATTTACATCTTCCCCGAGGGATCGATATTTGGGGGAGGGATCGATATTTGGGGGGCTTAAATAGAAAGTCTGTTATTATTTGGTAATGATTCATATACTTGCATAGAATCCCATTATTAATTGCCTATAATTATATATTTTTTTACACAACTTACTTTTCATATAACGATCAAGTTTTTGACGTTGTAGTGGTGTCAACTTCATAAATCCTTACATATAAAATTTGGGATCAAGTTTTTGGCACCATTGTCGGAGAAGGTAAAGGTTAAATTTAATTAAATTAAATAGTTTTAATAAATTAGGAAATTTAGATAATATATATACAAATTTATAAAAAAATAAAAAATATAATATAATATATATATATATATAAACATTAAAAAATTTAAAAAGAAATTTAATTAAGATTGTATTTTTAAAGAAATTTTACCTTGCTTGCTTTATTTGTTTATGCGAAATATTGGATCTGATCGTTTAATACCTAATGATTCAGAATTAGAATGTGTTATTAGAAAAAAATTGAAAACAACAAAGAGTAACAAAAAATTTAAAAGAAATTGTGAATAATATAGAAAATCAAATTAATGAAAATTGATAAAGACCTTTAAAAGATTAAGAAAATCCGACAATAGATGAACTTTATTTAACTATTCAAAATCCTGATGTTGCTGCAAATTCATTTGAGCTTAAACCTGTTATTATCCAAATGGTACAAAATAATCAGTTTGGAGGATCACCCACTGAAGATCCTAACTTACATCTTGCTAGTTTTCTTCAAAATTTGTGCTACATTTAAATATGACAAAGTGTCTAATGATGTTGTTAGGCTTAAAATTTTTCCTTTTTGATTAAGGGATAAAGCCAAGGCTTGGTTAAATTCTTTAGCACCCAGATCTATTAGAACTTGGGGAGAACTATCACAAAAATTCTAGGCTAAATATTTTCCACCCTTGAAAACTGCTAAGCTTAGAAATGATATTATATCTCTTTGTCAGTTTGAAGTAGAATTGATATATGAAGCCTGGGAAAGATTTAAGGATCTTCTTAGAAAATGTCCACACCATGTTTTGCTAGATTGGTTAATAATTCAAACATTTTACAATGGATTGGTAGGATCATTAAGATCTATTATAGATGCTGTTGTGGGTGGATCGATAATGTTAAAACCTTTCGATGAAGTATATTCTTTAATTGAAAAAATGGCTACTAATAATTTTCAATGGCCCTCTGAAAAGATAAATTCTAAGAGAGTAGCCGATATTCATGATTCTGATGCAATATCTATTTTGGCATCTCAAATTACTGTTATTTCTAAAAAAATTGATCAAATAGGAGTGAACTATTCTCAAATACTCCCAGTATTAGAGGAAAATTTACTAGGACAGATTATTGATACTCAACAATCTTATGAAACTTTAAATGCTATAAATAATCAAAATAACAATCCCTATTCTAATTATTTTGACCCTGAATCAAAAATCACCCTAATTTTAGTTGGAATAATTGTAATAATTCGGTAAATCCATCTGGAAATCTGAACAATGAAGGAAATCCTAATTTTTTACCTTATTATCCTCCAGGATTTAACTCCAATCCTAGCCCACAAGTTAAGGAAAGAAGTTGACAATGGAAGAAGTGATGTTGAATATGGGAAATCAAATGCAGAATCAAGGGGCTGCTATTAGAAATATTGAAAATCAATTAGGACATGCTACTGTACTTAGTAACAGACCTTCTGGAATTCTTCCGAGTACTGTGGAAGTTAATCCAAAAGATCAAAATAAAGAGCAAATTAAAGCTATTCAATTACAAAGTGGAAAAGAAATTGAAATAAGGATCCAAATAGAAACTGAAGTTAATGAAGAAAAGGAAGAAATGAAAAATGATCAGTAGGAAAATGAACAAACACACGTTCCCGTAGAAAAACCATTACCTCTGTTTCCTTAAAGACTGAAGTAGAAGAATAAAGATAAACAATTTACAAAATTTTTGGAAATCCTTAAGAAGTTAACGATAAATATTCCTTTTGTTCAAGCTTTGGAACAATTTCCATGTTATGTGAAATTTATGAAGGATGCACTAAATAAAAAAAGGAAGTTCACAGATCATGAGACCATTGCACTCAGTGAAGAGTGTAGTGCTATTATCCAGAAAAAACTTCTTGAAAAATTAAAAGATCCTGGTAGCTTTACTATACCTTACACAATTGGTGAAAAGTTTTATGGAAAGGCTTTATGTGATTTAGGAGGGAGTATCAATCTTATGCCCTTATTAATCTTTAAACATTTAGATTTGGGAGAAATTTCCCCTACTACTGTAACTCTTCAGTTAGCTGACCGATCAATAACTT
>NW_018222222.1:74838-77399 GCF_001263595.1 Phalaenopsis equestris
TTTTTGAAGAGTTTTTGGAGGCACCTCTTGAAGAACCGAGCTTAGGCTCTATTCGGGGCCGAATTTCATCATAAAATTTGCTCCTCTACGTTTATTTTTCGCTCCACATCATTCCATTCCACTACCACATTCGAGTCACTTAGTCATTTTGCTTTCATAGTTTAGAGTCTTTGTGTTGAGATTTGATGAAAAACTTTCTGTAAGAGTGTTGGAGAAGGAGAAAAGTGAGAGAATTCCTCTTCCCACATTTCTATGGAAAGGCTACAAAGGATTTACTTTGAGAAAGTGTTCCAGATAAGTTTGTTTGTTTAATTAGTGTTGTATGAATTTATTTTATATATAAAATTTGTGTTTTTTCGTATCTTTCTCATGAAGTCTGAGTAGTTCCCTCTAGCTTTCCCCTTACTCTGAGATATGGTGAAATTAAGAGATAAAATGAATGTGCCATAATTAAAATATAAAATAAATTGTGATGATTTTTCAACTCCAAACTTAATTTACTTTCCAGTATGGCCAATTGATTTGTTAAAATATGTTGTGAAACATATGATCCGGGAAATAGAGTATGAGTTTTACAACAGAGTGAGGATCACATTTGATTTCATGAAGGAGAAATTCGTTCATGAAATTAAGTGCAAATAAATAAGAAAGTATTCTTTGTTGGGTGTAAAATTGGAGAATATTTAGGGTGGCAGACTAAAATCCCTAATTTGGTTTTATTGTTTAAAAACTAAAGCGAGAGTTAGCCTTCAGGTGAAGAGAAGTGGGAGCTCTGGAGTGGGAGTTGGTATTTTCTTAGCCTAGCCACAGATTTAAGGACTAAACCTAAGATTAACCAATGATTTTATATGCACTGTATTAGCATAGAGAATTAAAATTGCTCCTATTTGGAAAAATACATATTAAAAACATTTATCTCATCTCATTTCACCAGAATTTCGTTGTAGTGGGAAAGATGCTTTTCACATAAGAAATCTTCATTATCTAAACATAGTTCTTAGATTAGTATTTAATATTTAAAAGTTGCATTTCCATTTTTGCTAATAGTTAAGTAATTTAGTTTAGTCAATATCTCAACATTCGAAATTAGTGATAGTGATTTTGTTTGATTTTCTATAAATTTCTTATTAAAATTTATCATTGCTAATTTACATCTTCCCCGAGGGATCGATATTTGGGGCTTAAATAGAAAGTCTGTTATTATTTGGTAATGATTCATATACTTGCATAGAATCCCATTATTAATTGCCTATAATTATATATTTTTTTACACAACTTACTTTTCATATAACGATCAAGTTTTTGACGTTGTAGTGGTGTCAACTTCATAAATCCTTACATATAAAATTTGGGATCAAGTTTTTGGCACCATTGTCGGAGAAGGTAAAGGTTAAATTTAATTAAATTAAATAGTTTTAATAAATTAGGAAATTTAGATAATATATATACAAATTTATAAAAAAATAAAAAATATAATATAATATATATATATATATAAACATTAAAAAATTTAAAAAGAAATTTAATTAAGATTGTATTTTTAAAGAAATTTTACCTTGCTTGCTTTATTTGTTTATGCGAAATATTGGATCTGATCGTTTAATACCTAATGATTCAGAATTAGAATGTGTTATTAGAAAAAAATTGAAAACAACAAAGAGTAACAAAAAATTTAAAAGAAATTGTGAATAATATAGAAAATCAAATTAATGAAAATTGATAAAGACCTTTAAAAGATTAAGAAAATCCGACAATAGATGAACTTTATTTAACTATTCAAAATCCTGATGTTGCTGCAAATTCATTTGAGCTTAAACCTGTTATTATCCAAATGGTACAAAATAATCAGTTTGGAGGATCACCCACTGAAGATCCTAACTTACATCTTGCTAGTTTTCTTCAAAATTTGTGCTACATTTAAATATGACAAAGTGTCTAATGATGTTGTTAGGCTTAAAATTTTTCCTTTTTGATTAAGGGATAAAGCCAAGGCTTGGTTAAATTCTTTAGCACCCAGATCTATTAGAACTTGGGGAGAACTATCACAAAAATTCTAGGCTAAATATTTTCCACCCTTGAAAACTGCTAAGCTTAGAAATGATATTATATCTCTTTGTCAGTTTGAAGTAGAATTGATATATGAAGCCTGGGAAAGATTTAAGGATCTTCTTAGAAAATGTCCACACCATGTTTTGCTAGATTGGTTAATAATTCAAACATTTTACAATGGATTGGTAGGATCATTAAGATCTATTATAGATGCTGTTGTGGGTGGATCGATAATGTTAAAACCTTTCGATGAAGTATATTCTTTAATTGAAAAAATGGCTACTAATAATTTTCAATGGCCCTCTGAAAAGATAAATTCTAAGAGAGTAGCCGATATTCATGATTCTGATGCAATATCTATTTTGGCATCTCAAATTACTGTTATTTCTAAAAAAATTGATCAAATAGGAGTGAATTGATCAAATATACTCCCAGTATTAGAGGAAAATTTACTAGGACAGATTATTGATACTCAACAATCTTATGAAACTTTAAATGACTAGGACAGATTA
>NW_018222222.1:77458-88032 GCF_001263595.1 Phalaenopsis equestris
AATAACAATTCCTATTCTAACTATTTTAGACCCTGAATCAAAAATCACCCTAATTTTAGTTGGAATAATTGTAATAATTCGGTAAATCCATCTGGAAATCTGAACAATGAAGGAAATCCTAATTTTTTACCTTATTATCCTCCAGGATTTAACTCCAATCCTAGCCCACAAGTTAAGGAAAGAAGTTGACAATGGAAGAAGTGATGTTGAATATGGGAAATCAAATGCAGAATCAAGGGACTGCTATTAGAAATATTGAAAATCAATTAGGACATGCTACTGTACTTAGTAACAGACCTTCTGGAATTCTTCCGAGTACTGTGGAAGTTAATCCAAAAGATCAAAATAAAGAGCAAATTAAAGCTATTCAATTACAAAGTGGAAAAGAAATTGAAATAAGGATCCAAATAGAAACTGAAGTTAATGAAGAAAAGGAAGAAATGAAAAATGATCAGTAGGAAAATGAACAAACACACGTTCCCGTAGAAAAACCATTACCTCTGTTTCCTTAAAGACTGAAGTAGAAGAATAAAGATAAACAATTTACAAAATTTTTGGAAATCCTTAAGAAGTTAACGATAAATATTCCTTTTGTTCAAGCTTTGGAACAATTTCCATGTTATGTGAAATTTATGAAGGATGCACTAAATAAAAAAAGGAAGTTCACAGATCATGAGACCATTGCACTCAGTGAAGAGTGTAGTGCTATTATCCAGAAAAAACTTCTTGAAAAATTAAAAGATCCTGGTAGCTTTACTATACCTTACACAATTGGTGAAAAGTTTTATGGAAAGGCTTTATGTGATTTAGGAGGGAGTATCAATCTTATGCCCTTATTAATCTTTAAACATTTAGATTTGGGAGAAATTTCCCCTACTACTGTAACTCTTCAGTTAGCTGACCGATCAATAACTTATCCAAAATGAGTTATAGAGGATGTACTAGTAAAAATAAATAAATTTATTTTCCCTGTAGACTTTATAGTATTGGATATGGAGGAAGATAAAAAGATTCTTATTATTTTAGGGAGACCATTTCTTGCAATAGGAAGAGCTGTAATAGATGTACAAAAAGGAGAATCAATAATGAGAGTTAATGATCAAGAAGTAAAATTAAATATAGTAAAAGCTAAGAAATATCCAGCAATAGAAAAAGATAATAAATATTTCATGATGGAAGTTGCTGAAAATTTAAGGATGAACAGTTTAAGAAAGAGTTCGAAGATAAATTTAAGCAAGGTGAAATTTTTGAAAATAAAAATGAAATTAAAGAAGAAGATTTGGAGTATATTCAGGACAAATTTGAAACTTTAGACTTGTTGGAAAATGATAGTAAAAATCTTATTCCTTCAAGTACTAAACCTAATATTACCTACCCATTTAAAGTATGTATTTTTAGGAGAATCATCTACATTGCCTGTTATTATATCTTTTGAGTTAACTGAAATTCAAGAAGAAAAGTTAATAGAAATATTGAAAAAGTATAAAAAGTCTTTGGATGGACTTTAGAAGATATTAAAGGAATTAGTCCTTCAATTTGTATGCACAGATTTTTATTAGACGAACAATATGAACCTAAAGCTGATTCTCATAGAAGATTTAACCCGATAATGAAAGAAGTTGTTAAAAAAGAGATTTTAAAATTGTTAGATGTTGGAATTATATATTCTAATTCAGATAGTGTTTGGGTAAGCCCAATTCACTATGTTTCGAAGAAAGGAGAGACTGTTGAAGAAAATGAGAAAAATAAATTAATACCAATAAAACAAGTAACTAGTTGGCGAATATGCATTGACAATAGAAAATTAAATATGGCCACCAGAAAAGATCACTTTCCTTTACCCTTTTCTAGATTAAATGTTGGATAGATTGGCAGGGAATAAGTATTATTGCTTTTTGGATGGATATACCGGTTATCACCAAATTTCAATTGCTCCAGAGGATCAAGAGAAAACAACATTTACAAGCCCATATGGAACATTTGCTTTTCGTAGAATGCCTTTTGGACTTTGCAATGCACCTGCAACATTTCAAAGATGCATGATGTCAATTTTTAGTAATTTTATGGATGATTTTTCCATATTTGGAACTTCGTTTGAATTATGCCTTAATAATTTAGAAAAAGTTCTAGAAGTATGTGAAAAAGTCAATTTAATATTAAATTGGGAAAAATGTCAATTTATGGTTGCAAGAGGTATTGTACTTGGGCATAAAATTTTTGAAAAAGAGATCGAAGTAGATCTTGCAAAAATCTAAGTTATAGAAAAATTACCACTACCTAGTACTGTTAAATGGGTGAGAAGTTTTCTAGGATATGCTGGTTTTTACAGGCGCTACATAAAAATAACTAAGCCTTTATGCCAACTTTTAGAAAAAGATACAAAATTTGATTTTAATGAAGAATGCATAAAAGCATTTAAATTATTAAAGAAAAAATTAGTCACTGCACCTGTAATAGTACCACCTAACTAGGAAAAGCCATTTGAAATAATGTGCGAAGCTAGTGATTATGTTATTGAGTTTTTATGAGGACAAAGACACGATAAAGTTTTTAAAGTTATATATTATGCTAGTAAGACTCTAAATGAAGTTCAAATTAATTATACTACTACAAAAATAGAGTTATTAGATATTTTTTATGCCTTTGATAAATTTAGACCTTATTTAATTGGAACTAAATGTATAGTGCATACATATCATTCTGCTATTAAATATTTAATGCAAAAGAAAGATGTTAAACCAAGATTAATTAGATGGATACTTCTATTGCAAGGGTTTAATTTTACTGTGATTGATAGAAAGGGAAATGATAATCAAATAGTTGATCATTTGTCTAGAATAGAAATAGAAATATTAACTAATTTTGTAAATAAAATTTTAGAGAATTTCCCTGATGAACATTTATATAGTATTAATGAAATGGATGTACCGTGGTATGCTGATATAGTGAATTATATTCTAAGTGATATTCTACCGCCTGATATAAAAAGTACATAATTAAAGAAGTTTATATATGATTCAAAAGTCTATTTTTTGGATGACCCATATTTATATAAACAATGTAAAGATCTAATTATTAGAAGATGTGTGAAAGTTATCATGTTTTTGAATTTGAAGGACGTTGGAACAAATAGAACTGCATGTAAAATTTTGCAAGCTGGATTTTATTGGCCTACTCTTTTTAGATATGTTAATGAATATATTAAAACATGCAATCAAGGTCAGCGAGTAGGAAATATTTTTAGAAGAAATGAAATGTCTCTAAATTTCATAATGGAAGTTGAAATTTTTTATGTGTGGGGATTAGATTTTATGGGACCATTTATGCCTTCATTTGGAAACTTATATATATTACTTATTGTTGATTATATGTCCAAACGGATTGAAGCTATTGTTGTACCTAGATGTGATGCTCGGAGTGTTTCTAAATTTTTAATTAAGAATATTTTTACAAGATTTGGAATGCTGAGAATAATTAGTACTGGTGAGGATCTCATTTTAGGATTGAGAGAATCGAAAAATTAATTAAGAAATATGATATTATGCATAGATTCTCTACTATTTATCATCCTCGGACTAGTGGTCTAGCAGAGATATCAAATCATGAAATTAAACACATTTTAGAAAAGGCTAGACATTATTATAAATTAGATTGGTTTGCTAGACTTGACACAACATTATGGGCATATAGAACTACTTATAAGACTCCTAAAGGAATGTCTCCACACAGACTAATATTTAGAAAAACATGCCACTTACCTGTAGAATTAGAGCTTAAAGAATTTTGGGCTATTAAGGAATTTAATATTAATCTAAAAGATGCTAGTGAGAAAAGATTATTGCAACTCAATGAACTTGAGGATATTAGAAATGAAGCATATGATAATGCAAAAATCTATAAAGAGAAAATAAAAATATGGCATGATAGGAAGATTACTCAAATGAAATTTGAACCTGGACAAGAAGTTTTATTATATAATACAAGATTAAGATTGTTTCCAAGAAAACTGAAATCCAGATGGATAGGGCCATTTAAAGTAATTAAATTCTATCATTATGGAACTATAAAGATCCTAGATTCTAACACTAAAAGGATATTTAAAGTTAATGGGCATCATTTGAAACACTAGTATGAAGGGCACATACCTCAATATAAAGAAGTTTTAATGTTAAGTCAACAAAACTAAACAAATGGTATGTCAGGCTGACGACGTTAAACCAAGCACTTTGTGAAAGGCAACCCATACTTATATACGTATATGTTTATGTATTACTATTTAGTTTACTAAGTGTCTTATATATTAGTAGATAATAATCCTACAAAATTATATTTATTATAAATTAAGCCTAATATTTATATTGGAAGGAAATTTGAGATTTAATTGAACGAAAAAAAAAATTGCAAAAATTTGGCCACTGGCGCCGACGATGCCAGAATGGGCACCGACGGTGCCCAAGGAAATTGATCTCAGGGCCCGCAGCGCTCCTTAAGAGCGTCAGTGGTGCCGAGGATGGTTGGACGGTTCCTGCGACTTTTGGCAGACTTTAGGGGGATTTCGCTCCATAATAACCGCTGGAAGGTGTTTTTAAAGTCCTAAAAACTGCCTAGGACGCCTACAAACTTCCTATTTTTGGATTTCATGGCTTCCAATTCCAGAAATAATTCAAGGTATGGAGTTTTTAATGGAAGAAAGTTTATTAGTTTTGATGCACAGAGATTGTACGATAAAATTATTACGAAGAAGAGATTGATCAAGGAAAGTGGATTTGTTAATCATGGGCTGATCAATCTAAGTGCTCCAATTGAAAAGATCATTCTGCAAAGGCGTTGGGAAGTTCTGTGTTAAACTACCGTTGCAGCTGTTATATCTATAGTGAAGGACTTCTATACTTGCCTCTACAGATTACTTCTCCAAATAGGCAGAGGCAGTACCGTTACGTGAGGTTACGACACAGCACGTCCTTCTTTTTTTCAAAAGCCAAATCGTTTGCCGTTTTGGAGTACTGCGAAGAATAATCTCTGACAATGGGACAGCTTTTAAGAGTACGAAGATCAACAATTTTGTTAGAAGACATAGGATAGATTGGAGATACTCTACAATTCACTATCCCAAAGCAAATGGTCTGGTTGAAGCTTTCAACAAGATATTGGTACAAATTTTGAAGAAAACACTGGATGAAATTAAAAGGGATTGGCATAACAAACTATTAGAAGCCTTGTGAGCCTAATGGATGACTTTCAGGACTCCCACTCAGTGTACACCTTATATGCTCGTGTACGAGACCGAGGCCGTGCTACCGCTAGAAATCCAGACACCATCTCTCAGAGTCGTGGTTGCCAACCAACTCACAACGAAAGAATACACAAAACTCAGACTTGAAAAACTAGAGAGTCTCGAGGGAAAACGATTGGAAGCACAGCAACATTTGGAGCTCTACTAGGCAAAGATGATACAAGCCCATGACAAATTGCATGACAAATTGCCCATGACAAATTGGTCCGCCCAAGGATATTCAAAATTTGTGACCTCGTACTAATGCTCAAAAGACCTATTCTTGCTCGCCGGAAAATAGGTGGGAAATTTGAGCCAACTTGGGAGGGACCATTTGTCATTGAGAAGATTTATACAGGAGGAGCCTACCAGTTAGTGGACTTCCGGGGTGAAAGACCCATGTTACCGATAAATGGACGATACCTAAAAAACTATTACGCAGCCTGATGTCGCCTGCCTCCGCTTGCCTCTGCTTGCTTTAAAACTTTGAAACTTTGATTGTTTTAGGGTTATCTATATGGACAAATGTCTATGAATGGGTCAAAATTTTGTAAATAACTTCAATATAATAAAAATTTTGAGAAGATTTTTGAACTTTACATGTTCTCTTTTCTACTTTTGAATTTAAATATTCTATTAAATTAAACAAAACTCACACATAAAATGAATAATCCTCTTCACCAAAAAAAACTAAAATTTACCTTAATAAAAACTTTGTTTTGTTCTTGTTCATGCCAAACTTTGGCCCACTGATGTTTCTTTCTGTCGTCTGCAGAAAAAATGTCAGGACAGAGGCTGATTTTTGCCTTCTAGGATGGCTGGAACCTCGAACTGAATGAAGAGATGGCGCCACAAGGAGGTGTCATAGATTTCAACATGGATTTCAATCAGATTGATATGGACTACAACGGTCCTCTAATGGACATAGTCAAAAATTTAGAAAATAAGGGACTGCCTTCACTGTTGAGGGTGACCACTCAAGACGATGTGTCTCGTAAAGTTAAAAACATGATAGCGGAACAAGATCCGATGGAGGGGCCCCGCCCACTGCCCTCCACGCCGCCCTCCATGATAACTAATCCAGCAAGGGGCTTAATAACCGCCCATAGTGAAAAACTACCAAAAACTGCTCTCCACAGGACGCAACGCAAAAATGCAAGACGAAAGAAACAGAGAGCCTTTCTGCGACAGGAGCGCAAGAGCCAAAGAGACGTGAGTGGTTTTCTTACCCCCATTCCTGAGGGACATACTTACTATCCAGATCTGAGAGAAACTTCTGCCAGCCTGCCCACTCTAGATGAAGAGTCAGGATTTGTGACAAGATCAAATGTGCCCCCGGTCTCAGATATCTTGTGCAGAGGTTGCCCAACATGCAACGTTGAGGTACCAGCCGTGACATCAGTCACGGGCACATTTGTAGAATGCCCGGACTGCAACATTCTGCATCTATAGCATTTTAGTACATTAGAAGAATACACTTCAAGTACCAACGAGTCTCAGACTCTAGATTTCGTGGCAAATGAACCATATGTCCCACTGAGGATGGATCAGCACGCACCATGGAGCCCAGGATCGTACGTCCCATTTGAGACTGAATCTCGTATTCCAGATCATCCAGCACCAGTTTGGATTCTCGCCAAGGTCCGGAGGACGGAACTCCCCATGAAGCTGCCAACTCCCGGTATGGTAGAATACTACAAAATAAGCAAAGTAAACAAAAGAGAATTTAAGTTCTATGAAGAGGTTCAGGGAAAGTTTATCAACATATTGGAGGGCCTGGAGCTATATACCAGGGTTTTCTCTGAAACTGATGAAAGAAGCATTCTGGACTACATCTTCGATTTAAGAGATAGAGGTCGAGCTGGCCTTCTCATGGAGAGAACGTATTCTGAGCCGAAGAAATGGATGCGGAAAAGGGAAGAATCACCATCTAGTGCGGTTGTTGCTAAAATTTTACGAACGACAGACATGGAAATCTGTCTGGGATTCTCAGGTACGACCAAGTGGATCTATTACCACCAATGATAAAATGGATGATCAAGAGAATGATTAAGTGGAATATTCTACCTGCTACTTGCATTCCCAACAGTTGTATCATCAACATTTATGAAGAGGGTGACTGCATTCCCCCACACATTGACCATCATGACTTTGTGAGGCCTTTCTGCACGGTCTCATTCATGAGTAAGAGCAATATTCTGTTTGGAAAAGAAATTGATATAGTCGGCTCTGGAGAATTCAGAGGGGTTGTGGAGATTCCTCTTCCCGTTGGTTCAGTACTTGTTCTCAAGGGCAACGGTGCAGACATTGCCAAGCACTACATTCCAGGAGTACGACACCGTAGGGTGTCTGTAACCTTCCGCAGAATGGATGACAGTAAAATACCATATGGATTCCAGCAGGACCCGAAATTGGAGGAGTTGTTTCCTTACGAGCTATGAGAAGGTTGTACCTCTAGGTACATGCAAAGGGAACTCTTATCCTGGAGCATGACTTAGAAGGTCTGCTTGATCAGAAGCTCAATATATCAAGCATAGAGGGTTCACTTGCTCTTTTAACAAGCATGACATGTATCTGATGTAATGAGTCTATGATGTACTCATATCTTGAGATGACTCTCGATGTATTTCAGCATGTATTACATGATGTACCCTTTTTGAGGCATTAGCTTATGTTTGATCTGTAGTATCTTTATTGAAGCAGATTAATGGAAATTTCTCTCAAGTTGTGCCTTTTTGTCAATTGCCTTTTGTGCGATGGATGAAATTCATGAACCATGCGATGGTTCAAAGTTCCAATGAATAAAGAACAAAACGACAAATCTTCAATAATAAATAAAACACAAATAAAAGATAATCATAAATGAATAAATAACATAAATAAAGATAATCATAAATGAATAAATAACAAAAAGGTTCTTATCAACCAATTAAAATTAAAACCTTAAAAATGCATTTTTGAAAAATTAATTGTGATAAAAACAACAAGAAAATAAAACAAACCTGTTGAGTAGATTCTTCTGTTTTTGGAATTTCTTACTCTTTGTGCGCGCAGTACAACCATCGTTATCTACACTAACTCTCTGCACATCCTCGCAGAATTTCACATTCTGCACATAACTCCACAAAGCTCTACAAATCTTCTTCAAAATCAATCGTCTCACATAACACACTACTGCAAATTCAACATCACAAGCTCTGTAAATTTCATACCACATTTTCAAATCAGTACCTAAATCTTGATTCTCACATTTTTGAATTGATATTTACATTTCAATTCTCACATCTTTGAATTGATACTCACATTTCAATTCTCATATTTTTGAATTGATACTCACATTTCAATTCTCACATCTTTAAATTAATACTTACATTTCAATTCTCATATCTTTGACTTGATACCTACATTTCAATTCTCACATCTTTGAATTGATACTTATATTTCAATTCTCATATCTTTGAATTGAAACCTACATTTCAATTCTCATATCTTTGAATTGATACCTACATTTCAATTCTCACATCTTTGAATTGATACCTACATTTCAATTCTCACTTTCGAATCAGTCCTACATTTCTGACTCATTACATTTGAAGTCGGTCCTTACAATTTGACACTTTCTTTTTTGAGAATTGACCTACATTTCAATTCTCATTTTCGAATCAGTCCTACATTTCTGATTCATTACATTTTTGGTCGGTCCTTACATTCTGACACTTTCTTTTTTGAGAATTGACCTACATTTCAATTCTCATTTTCGAATCAGTCCTACATTTCTGATTCATTACATTTTTGGTCGGTCCTTACATTCTGACACTTTCTTTTTTGAGAATTGACCTACATTTCAATTCTCATTTTCGATCTCTTTTGTGAATTGACCTACATTTCAATTTTCATTTCCAAATCAGTCCTACATTTTTGATTCATTACATTTGAGGTCGGTCCTTACACTACGACTCTCTCTCTCTCTCTCTCCCTTTTTGGCTTGATATCTAAATTTCAATTCCCACCTCGGGGTCAACACTTACATTCTGACTCCCATCCTTTGGAAATCTTTGAAATTTCATAACTCAAGGTCTACTCTCCAATCCCCAGCGAGAGTCCCTACTTCTCGACTTGATTAAACACACACCTGCTAATTCTCTAGCAGAAACAAATCACACACACAACTCTACACATACTTCTAGGTCTGTTGACTTAGGATTTTGTATTAGTTTTTGTTGAACTCGTCGGTCAACGCCAATACGCACGATGTGCTTGCCCAGCACACCACACCTATTGGGGGTCCATTTGTTGATCTCATTTTTTATTGAGGTTTAGTTTTTCCTCTTTAGTAGCCTAGGGTCTAGCCATAGGACTTTTCCTATTGACTATTCTTAGAAAACTAGACATGGAACCCTCACCATTAGAAATTCCAAACTCTTCTCCACTCAACTTGAAGTTCCAGATATTGCTCTCAACCTCTAAATACTTAGTAGGTGGGGTCACTGTGGGGGAAACTCAAGATGAGTCACCCTTAGGATTGCTGGACCTTATGATTAACCTTGGGTGTTGGCCTGGAGCTAAGGCACTCACTACACTTATCTACACCCACAATCACTCGCTACCCTAAACCCTGAATTTCTAGCCTGGATCTCTTGATCTTTTGGGATACTCATGTAGATGGTCCCCTAAACCTACTAGCCATAAAGCTATGGTTTGGCTAAGACCACTTTGTAGAGGACCCAAAATGGAGTTCTCATTGGTCCATGTCTTGTTGGTGATGATTGGTACCTCAATTCTACCAGAACACCCACCTTGGCCTTTTACCCCTAAAACACCCCCAAATTATCAAAATACCCCTCCTGGACCCAATTGACCCCAATTCCAATCCTAAACTCAAATTCATTTTTGATATGACCAAAATAAACAAAATCCAAGCTCAATTGGCCCATAATTTGAACCCAATTTTGATTTGACTCAAAACCCCAATTTTGACCTAATCTCACCAAATTGAACCCATAGCCTAGTCAATTGGCCTCAATTAATGTTGAAAAATCTTTATAAAATTCCTATACATCAAAATCAACCATCAATTAGCCTTGGTAAAGTCTCAAATCCATTTGATTTTGACTTAAATCCAAAATTCCCAAATTTCACCCACTTGATTGCCTTAACCTCCAAATTGGATTCCAATTCATGTTGGAAATTCTTCATTAGGTCCCTATTGACCATTTAAAATAATCAATTTAGACTTAGCCCAAGGCTAACCCAAGCTAGACCCAAGCCTAGCCCAACATGACCAAATTGATTAAAGTTCAAA
>NW_018222222.1:88352-89040 GCF_001263595.1 Phalaenopsis equestris
AAATTAAGGGATCTTATTTCCAAAAATGCACATGCTTAAGATATCTTTGCCAAATCAAAACACATTTCCATTAAATTGTTGTGATGGATTCATATGGGTTCCTTGAGCTCCTAGCCACCTCCCTCTGGCTGGCCAGCCAGTCTAGTGGTCGGAAAAGCCCAAAACCAAGAGCCACCCCCATGGAACCTCACCCAAATCAAACCTAGAGGCCAGCTTAACCAAATCAAACTGTGGAGTTCCTCTGCCCTCCACCTAAGCACCACATTACACCTTCTAATTGGCCATGACAGCCACCATAACCCCATTTTTATAAAAGGACACCTCCATGGCTGTTAAAACTAAGTGCTGAAATTTCTTAGAGAGGCCTCTCCAAACTTCACACAGAGCTTCCCTAAGATCCCCTCAGTGCATTTCAATCACTTTCCCTCACACCCATTCCTATTGCCGGAGTTCAATTTTGAGCTTGAAACCTTGCCAGAAACCAGGACAGAACCCAATACACCTCCACATTCCATCAAACACAAATTAACTTCACCCACACCTTTAGAGCAGTAAAAGAAGCTAAAGCCCCATCAAATCCCCCTTCCACAGAGCCTCTACCATAGCTCTAGACCAACACCTGAAATCGAGCTTGGTCGAATTCATACCTAGGCCTTACACCAAGACCAGGGACTCAATCCCTAGCCTC
>NW_018222222.1:89297-91225 GCF_001263595.1 Phalaenopsis equestris
TTTTCCTATTTATTTAAATACCCTTAACTTAAAAAATTCATAATTTTGTGTAGAATAATCACAAAAATAAAATAAAAATACTCTCTTGCTCAGTGAACAGAGGAGAATAATGTGAAATAAATTTAAAGTCCTTTGATGCATAAAATATTTTTAATTAATTAAATACTATTTGGAATCATTTGATTCTCCACGCATATTAAAACATCACCTTGGCTTGAAATTATAGCAAGTTGTAGCCTCTATCAAGGGCAACATTCTCTAACTTTTTCAAAGCCAGGCCCATATTTTTCAAGTTATTTCACATTATTTCATTAAAATAATCATGAAAATTAGTATATTGACTATAAAATCCTAAGAAAATTTTGGAAGGTCCACCATAACGAGAGAAACTTTTGGAAAAAATTTCATGGGTCAAGTCATTTAAAATGTCCTTAAATTTTACAAATACTAAATCACTAAGATAATTAATTTTGGAAAATTTAAACATTTAAATGACTTGATTTTTAATCTCCACTGTGATATATGATCCAGAGAACTCATCATAAAAATTTCAAAATATTTTGAATTCATTTGACACCTTAAGTTGATTTTTAAAGATAAATACAACTTTTAACACTTAAATGATTTTTAGAAATCAAAATATAACTCAAAAAATTATGAAACTTAGTTTTTTGTGTTCTCTGTGATCAGGAGTATTTTCTAAAAATAAAATGATATTAAAAATAAATGTTTGATTTTTAGCCTATTCTAAATATTTAAATAATTAAAAATACATAAAAATCACAAAAATAATAAAACTCATAAAAATATTCCAAATTGCTTCCTAATCACTTAGGAGCAATTATGATATTTTTCATGATTTTCTAAATAAAGATATTGAATTTCAAAGCTTAAAAATAATTTTTAAAGGCTAAAAATAAGTTTTCACTAAAATAATTTCATTAAATCAAACAAAAATCAAAAAAATATAAAATTTAATCCTTTGAGTCCTCTAACCTTAGGGAGATTTTTGAAAAATAGAAAACTTAATTTTCACCACTTAAAATATTTTATTTTTATTAAATAACCCAAAACTAAAAATAATTCTAATAAATCACAGAGAATTCAAAAAGAATTCTCACAGAGAATTCAAAAAATTATGAAATTTGATCTAAAGGCTTCTCTAGTCTAGGTCTACCTCTAGTAAAATTTTCAAAAGATTATAATTTACCTTGGTTAAGTTAGGAATTTTCTTTGAAAAATCTTATTTTTGCATTAAAATAATTATATGAATTAAATTAAAATTTGAAAAATCTCATTTTCTCCTCTGATGTCTCAATTGACCCATGAATAAGGTAGGATATAAATTTTAAAGTCATTTGAATTGAGTTTGACAAATTATGAGATGTTAGAGCCTCAAGGGCAAATGTGTATTTTTAGAAATTTAGCTTTAATTAACATTTAGGTTTAAGTCAAGGAGGGGAATGGGTGGAAGTGGGTAACCTCTGACCTTAATCAATTTATTTGATGCTTGAAATATAAGGGGTTAATTGGTAGAAACCAATTTCACTTTTCTCATTAAAAAGATAAGATTAATAAATTTCTAAATTATTAAGAATTGGAAGTTTATTAAAATTAAATGATCCTGGACTTAAGGGTATAACTTTTGAAGTCAATAAATTAATCAATTTAATACCCCTACCTTAATTTTCAAGTAAAATCCAAATTATGAATCATGACCACCTAAAGCTTAACCCCTTTTCAAAACTAATTAAGACACTCACTTAGGTCTTAAGGGCTTAGTGGTGACTTAGGCTAAATCAAAAATTGATTAAACAAGGATTAGAGAAATAAACATAATTAAACCAAACATCCATGAAACACCAAAAGCCCAATTAGGATTAAGAATTTGGCTAAATGTTCAAATTACATTAACTTGCCTCTTTAAG
>NW_018222222.1:91258-114838 GCF_001263595.1 Phalaenopsis equestris
ATAATTACCCTATTCTTAGGGTTTACCCTATTCTTAGGGATAATTAAGACATCAGAGTTTACTGAGTAATAAGGGAATTTACAGGATGAACCATTAATCAACATAAAAAGTTTGAATGGACTCGATACTTTTCACCAGTTGGTGAGAGGGAGGCATGGACCTGCTTCCCCCTCCTAACTTGTTGGATACCTAAGAGGCCTATTAAACTTAATATTTTTTGCTCAATGAAATCATCCTTAATTAAACTTTTAAGGACTCACCAAGATATGACATAGAGTTAGGAAAATTACCAAAATTTTACCTTTCCTGCTCTTCATAAACTGCCTTATCATGCATTTTAAGTTTCAGGTGGTGGAACGAGAAGACTCGCCAGGTACGCTTTTATAGTTTATAGTATAACTTTTAAATGCATTTACCTAAATAAACTTGCATGTTAATTATAAACCAAAACTAAAACTAAAATCAACCAAGATAAAATTGACCGCCACAACATTCAAACTATATAAAATAACTCAAGATTTAATCACAAACATCATACAAAACCACAACTTCAACTAAATTAAGGCGTCTCTATCGGATGATCAGGAATCCCTCGGAGGATGTAGCCTAAGGTTGCTAACGAGGCTTCCCATAGTTTAAATGAAATTATGGAACCCATTAAGTTGGGTTTAGTAAGTTCTTTTGGACTAAGTGAATCCAATAGAAAATAGTGATGCCAGAACGAGGGAACCGTAGGATCCTAACCGGTGTCGCTCTAATCAAATTTAATTTGACCCATAATTTTTTAAGAACTATAAGCATAGGGGTATGCCACCTTATTTAATGTTATAACTTGACGAATTAGATAACCCAAACTTGTCGTGGCAAGGAGCTTGGAGCTAGCATGGTGGACAGCACGACCATCTTCAACAGCAAAACTTATCTTCCCCAGTTAAACCAATCTTCCTTCCTCAGAACTTAAACAACAAAGTCATAGGACTTCGAGGTTGCTTGCTTATGCAACGTAAATCCTCAGCTTATCTTTAGGCCTTTGCATAGCTCTGCTATACAATATAAGCCCTAACTCATCTTAGAATTCCGAGGTTGTCGTTTGTCATGACTTAAATCCTCACATCTTCCAGGCTATTTGTGTGATCATTTCACTTGAATGTAAGTCCTAACTAATAAAATTGGCAGGATGAAACACTTAAATATTTCTCCTCAAAATTGAAGCCAAACATTAGGATAGCTTGGGAAGTCACCGAGGTTCTCCTCTGGATCCATGACATCCCCTAGTTCTTCTTCCTTTGGATTCTATAATAAAATGTTCCGAATTTGAACCAATCCCCTTTCACACCTCTACGTCCGATTTTGTTGAAGAATCCTACCCTTTGAAATTCCTTGAAGATAATATTTCTTGATTTTTATCGAGAGTTTTCTTAAGTGACTTTGGTTATTTAAGATGTAATGCAAATACAAAGGTTTTGCAGACCAAACGGACGTCATACTTTCCTTAGTTTATCTGATCGAGCCTCATCCTCAAGTCTTGTGTTTATTCTTTGGGATAGATACAAGATTTGAGGTACAGTGCTCTTTTATTTTAAACTATAAAAAATATTGGGACAGTTTGATTTCATACTTCAACGTCCTTCCGAAGCGGGCGACGGAATTTCAACTCCATCGACCGACAGCTTCTTACGGGCAACCCCACAAACCAACCCGAAATAACACCGACACAAACAAACCAAACATGAACAGTCATTTGTTTGATCATGTTTGAATTGTTATTGTTCAAAATATTAAAAAAAATTAAAATATTTATATATAATAAATTTATCATATTTTAAAAACAAATATATAATCTAAAAAGTTATCATATTTTAAGAAATTAAATCTTATAAAGTATAATATGATCTTCAGGTTTTCCTATTAGCTTATATTAAATCCTATAATTTCATATTTATCTTTAGCTTTGCCTCCTAACATAATTTTTTTTTATATTTCTTTTAGGTTTATTTAGTTTTTTTGAGTAAAACCTAGTTTTTGCAATTTTTTGGAGTGAAATCTCACATATTGCCTTTAGATCTGAATTTTTTTATGGATTAATATGATATTGTTTCATTGTGAGTTGTGCTTTGACTATTGTGCATTTGTGTTGTGATTCATGCAAGGTAAAACATTAATTTCATATAGATTTAATCTTTTAATAGATTTGGAACAATTCAAATAATTTGAACAATACAAAGAAATTTATAAGATTTCAAACAATTCAAACAATTCCAATAATTCAAACAATCCAAACAATTCAAACATTTCAAATATATTTCAAACAATTTAAATCAAACACGAACTGAACTTCACAAATAATTTTAAACACAAGTTTATTTCAAAAATACTTAGTCAAATGAAACAAATATGAGCACGAGTTTTGTTTGTTCCTGTTTGATTCTTTTGCACACCTAATTATGTTATGAGTCTCTGGGTCACATTTTTAATCTTTAGACTAGATTCAACACTCAACCTTTTTAGTGTTCTCACTTTTAGTCGAAGAATCTAGAGTATTTTTTTTCTAGTTATGACATAAATCCTAACCTCCTAGGTTTTCTCACAAGCATAGATTATGGAGTATAAGTCATAAAATTCTAATAAAATGTTAATTCAAACATTTAAAGTTACTTAACTTCAAAAATAATAAAGCTAAAAAATAAGATAATTAAAGTTTCATTGAGTTTCTCGGTATCTTTGACACCTACTTATCCTTCTTTGGTTTTGATAAGAACATTTCCACTTTTGAGCTTTCGCGTTTAAAAATTCAAATCAATAACCTTGAAAACCTAAATTTTAAAATTCTTGAAGACTTAACCCCTATCTTAATCAAGAGTTTTCTAAAGAAAAATTTATTTTTTAAGTTGTAATTAACTATAAGGGCTTGCTATATAGGAAGTTACCAACTCAAAATAAGTTAAAATTTATTTAATCTTCCGGTTAGATAAGGAAAATATATATTATTTTAAATGAAGACGCATCAAATATAAAAAATTCTTTATTTCAATAATTAAATCCAGCTTAAAGTGACATTTATATCTCTCAAGATATTATAGTGCTTTTGATGTGGTGTTTGATTATTTAAATACTTAAACATTCAAGATCTATGTGGTGTAACACAAACTAATCCAACACTTTATCATCTCATAAATCCCAAAGTAGGCTCCCACCTACTCTCAGATAGCGACAAGCAGCATGCGGGAGTTTCCTCCCTTTATCCTCATCAACCTTATCCTTAAAAATCAAGAATTCTAAGGTATCTTGCAAACTAGACATGGTAACTTCTTAAGGATTTTAACAGATTGCAGCTTGAGGATGAAGACTAACCTCACAGTGTGTCCTCTCAACTTGCTCCAAAGGATGAAGACTACATGTTGCTCCTGTAATGGAGGCTCACACTGCATATGAAGGATACACCAACTAGTGATAAAACCAAAAGTGAACTTGTATAGCTTATGCTAGGCAATCATTAGATTTTTCATGGTGACCTGATGTTATGCAACAGCGAACCTCCAAACAAAAGCATCCACTGAATTAATAAAGATCTTAAATGTGCCATTTGGTAGCTTGACATACAATTCAAAGGTGAACCCAACCAAAGATGGTTTTGAAGCGACGCATCAATAAGGCATCCTAGTACCAATATTATAATAGATCTCTTTGTATTGTGTAATGTGCTAAAAAGGTTTTCCTATCACTTTTAAATTGCTTAAAAATGGAGGGGAACAAAACCCTTAATATAAGGTATCAACACGTACTCCTCCAAATATAGTCTCTCTTTCCTAATCATAGCACTTTCCTGTTGACAATCATAGCTACTTTGATCTTCTCATCAATGATAGACCTCAGTTGGTAATCTAAAGTAATAAGAGATGGTAGTGAAGTATCCACCAAAACAACCATGGGTGTACGTGTTGGTCGGGCATCAAATACTGTTGGGTGCATCGTGGTTTGTACAACAGGTGGGGCCAGTGAGGATTTGGTCTAGTCACTTTGTAATGTAGTGACCTAAGTAGTGATCATGCTCATACCCACCATAATATTTAATACAAGTTCCTGTAACTAATTAAGGAGGGTGTCGCAACTACCCTTGATGCAGTCAATCACACTAAGTTATAGGGCCCCAAAAGACTCAAGAGGGTCAATTAGATTGAAATCTATGGGGATAGCCTCATTATATTAGGTCCTTCTAGTATCAACTATCAGAATGCATCCTACTAAAAGGTTTCCCTTAGTCAAAGTAACATCAACAATAGGATCTATGTAAAGCAATTCTTCACCCAAATTGTCCAGGTAAATCTTTGGAAAACTACATGGGTTGATAAAATAACTATTCTTGGGATCCACGTAAACATCTTCATCAAGGACTACCTAAGATGAAATCGGTATATGGATGCTACTAACGATGAATCTTGATTCATTACCCTTTATGTAAATAAGGATAGGAGCATGAACATGTGGAATAACGAAAGTTATTTTACTTGGAACATGTTGTTAAACTGGTCCATCTTAACCAACTGTCTTTTACTCAAGGTAAGATAGTGGGGAGAGTTTCTCAAGTATTTTTAAGGAACATCCTAGGAGTAACCCTTGAGTAGCAATAATAAAAATGGGAGTTGAAATAATAGAATAACCATAAATATTTTTTCTTATTTTGGATGGTAAAATTAGTTCATATTTATTAGCTGGCACATCATCATCAAAAGAAAAGATAATAATAGCTATAGGGGTGCGAATATAGCCTCCATAAGATAAATGATTTGTGTAATTGAGGTTATCCTTGCTAACTATTATGTGGCTCTATGAGCCCTCCTTTATCCCTTCTTAGTCAAGGTAGGAGGAATGGGATGATAAATTAACTCCTACATTACCTACTCAAATTTACAAGAAAGTGTCGACACTATTTTTGGTTGAAGGAGTTGCCCGTTGGAAGCTGTCGGTCACCGGAATCAAAATTTTGTCGCCCGTTTCGGAAGGACATTATAATTTAAATATATATAGATAAGTTTTAGAAAAATCTGAAATTAAACTTACCCTTATTTTTCATAATTTAAATGAAAGAGCGTTGTACTTCAAACCCTGTATCTATGCCGAAGGATAAACACAAAACTTGAGGATGGGCTCGATCAAAAAAACTAAGAAATATATGACATCTGTTTGGTCTGCGAAACCATTTTATTTTTCGATAATTTTGCCTATTTAATATTAATAATTAAAGGGGGTTTATATTAAACTGGGTTTGGATAAACTTCCTATAAGGGCAAGCCCCTAAAGTTAATTACATCTTAGATAACCGAAATCACCTAAGAAAACTCTATATAAAAATCAGGAAATACTATCTTCAAGAAGGTTAAAGGATAAGAATTTTCAATGATATCAGACAAAGAGGTGTGAAAAGTGATTGGTTCAAATTTGGAACAGTTCAAATTTGGAACGAACATTTATTGTAGAATCCAAAGGAGGAAGAACTAGGGGATGTCATAGATCCAAAGGAGAACCTCGGTGACATCCCAGTCTATTCTATTGTTTGGATTCAATTTTGATGAGAAATAATTTTAATGTTTCATTTTGCCAATTTTATTATTTTAGGGCTTACATTTGTGTGAAATAATCACATAAATAGCCTAGAAGATGTGAGTATTTAGGTCGTGAAGAACGATAAGATCGGAATCCTAAGATGATTTAGTGCTTATATTGTATAGTAGAGCTATATAAAGGCCTAAAGATGAGGTGAGGATTTATGTTGCATAAGTAAACTACCTCAAAGTCCTATGGCTTGTTGTTTTAATTCTAAGGAAATTAGTTTAGCTGGGGAAGACAGGTTTTGCTGTGGAAGATGGCCGTGCTTTCCACCATGCTAGCTCCAAGCTCCTTGCCGTGACGAGTTTAAGTTTTCTAGTGTGTCAAGTTAATGCCAAATCAGATGTCTCTATGGTTTTAGTTCTTTAAATGTTATGGTTATGGGGCATCTTAAAGTTGGCGACACCAGATAGGATCCTACGGTTCCCTCGCTCCGGTACCACTATTTTTTATTGGATTCACTTAGTCCAAATGATTGGATTCACTTAGTGATTCACTTAGTCCAAATGAATTTAGTAAACTCAACTTAATTTGTTCCATACTTTCAATTAGACCGTGGGAAGCCACATTAGCAACCTTAGGTTACCTCCTCCGAGGGATTCCCGATCATCCGATAGAGACATCTTAATTTAGTTGCAGTTGTTGTTTTGTGTGTTTGTGATTAAATTTTGAGTTAAAATTTTGAGTAGTTGTTTTATATTTAAATGTTGTGGTAGTGAATTTTATCATTATTATTTTGGTTTTGGTTTTGGTTTTACGACTATCCTAGCAGTTTTAGTTTTCATGCAGGGTGACATCATTGTTTAGCATGCAAGTTTGTATTTTAGTTATACGTGAAAATACAATGTGGAAAGTATAGAAAAAAGACGGTACTGTAAATTCTAAAAGCGTACCAGACGAGTCTTCTCGTTCCACCACTTGAAACTCAAAAAATGCATGTAAGGGCATTTTATATGAAGTGAGAAAAATAAGGTTCTTGTGATCTACAAAATCCTAAATCATATCTTGGTAGGACCCTATTAGTTTGATTAAAGATGATTTTTGTTAAGCAAAATATATTAAGTTTAGTAGACATCCGAGGTATCCACCTGGTCTGGAGAAAAAAAGCAGGTCCATGCTTCCCTCTCACCGCCTGGTGAAAAGCCTCAAGCTCATTTAAACTTATTACATTGCTTAATATTTCATCCTACAAATACCTTCAATGCTCAATGAACATTGATGTTTCAATTATCTCTAAGAGTAAGGTATTTATCATTTATCACTTAATTTGAAAATTATATGGCTAAAGACCCTTAAAGGGGCAAGTTAGTGTTATTAAGACATTTAGTCAATTTTAGTTCTATCTTAGGCTTGTATTGTTTCAAAGGTGTTCAAATTTTTTATTTACATTCACTTTTCTAATCCCCATTTAACCAAATTTGATTTAGCTTGTCACTACTACGCCCTTAAGGTCCTAGTGAATGTCTTAATCATTTTGAAAGAGATTTCTAAGTGATAATAATTCATCATCAAAAATTTTGAATGTTATTTTAACATGCAAAATGGGTATTGAATTAATGAGTTATTAACACCCAAAACTATACCTTTAAGTCTAGGATCATTCAATTTTGTAGACTTCCAAATTTTAATCATATATGAAATTTCAAATTTATCCTTTAATTAGAAAAAGTGAGATTGGTTTATACCAATTAGTTCCATATGTTTTAATCATCTAAAAATGTTAATTAAGATTGAAGGTTGCCCTTTTTCCTTTCTTGAATTAAGCGTAAATGTTAATTAAGGCTAAATTTCAAAAATTACACTTTTGTCCCTAAGGCTCCATCACTTCATAATTCATCAAATTCAAATCAAATGACTTTTGAATTTTTATCCCACCTCACTCATGGGTCAATTAAGACATTAGAGGAGAAAATGTGATTTTTTTTCAAATTTTAATTTAATTTAAATATTTATTTAAACTGAGAAAAAAGGATTCTTTAGAAATTGATTTATTTGATTTTCCAAAATAAAGTTTTTATTTATGAGAAATTTTAATCCATTAAAATTTTTGCTAAAGGTATACCTACATTAGGAAAACACGTGGACTAAATTTCATGATTTTTCGAGTTTAATTGGAATTAATAGAATTATTTTAATTTCTGGAGTGTTAATCAATTATAAAATATTTTAAATGTGTAAAATTAAGTTTTACATTTTTATTAAATCTCTCTGAGATTAAATAACCTAGGGAAAAAAATTTATATTTTTATAATTTTTCTTTGAATTATTATAATTTTTTAAGTGGAAGATTAAGAAAAAATCATTTTTAGCCTTTTAAATTTTATTTTAAGCTTTAAGATTCAATATCTTCACTTAGAAGATTAGGAAAAATATTCCAATTTTTACAAAGTGCTTAGAAAATAATTTAGAACATTTCCATGAATTTTATTAATTTTCTGATTTTTATTAATTTTTAATTATTTAAAAATATAAAATAGGCTTAAAAATGAAGTTTTTATTTTATTTACAATTTTAATTTTAAAAAATTCCGCTAATCACAGAAAACTCTCAAAATCATATTTTATAATTTTTTGAGTTACATTTTAATGTCAAAATGTCATTTAACTTAGAAAATCAATTTGAGTTATCAAATGAGCTACAAATATTTTAAAAATTTTATGGGGAGTTCTCTGAACTTCAAATTGCAGTGGGGATTAAAAATTAATTTATTTAGATGTTTGTGTTTCTCAAAATTAATTTTCTTTGTATTTTAGTGTTTGTGGAAATTAGGTGTGTTCTTAATGATTTAGATTAATAAATATTTTTCAAAGGGTTCTCTGGCCATGGAAAAGCTTCCAAAATTTTCTTGGATTTTTCTAAACAACATGCTAAAATCATGATTAACTTATGCAAATAAAAGTCATAAACTTAACAAATATGGATATTTGTCTAGGGATATCTTCTGACTTTGGAAAAATTAGAGAATGTATCTTAAGATAAAGGTAACAACATGCCAAAATAGCAAGCCATGGTGAAATGTCTGGATGCATGGAGAATCCACTATATCACCTCCGTTGATGAGATAAATGTGCAATCGGATGGCTCCACATCATCTTCCCCAAATAGGCTAACCCAAGAACCGTTCACACTAAAACTTTAAGATCTCCCTCTAGACTCAACCAAATCTCATAGGACTTATTCCTAGAGCTTCATCTACTCAAGACGAATCTATCTATATGGATTATACGATATGAAATACAGTAAATACATATTGAGAGTGAAAATAGGCTCCGATAGAGTGAAAAGTTCAATACATTTGTCTGAGAGGGGAGGCTTTAATCAGATAGTTGTGGTAGCTTAAAACCAATGTATTGGCCGACAAGTTCCCCTATTTAATATAAGGAATTATGATGAATGGTATAGGTATGAATTCGACCAAGCTCAATTTTCAGGTGTTGATTGAAGTCAATACTAGAGGCCGTTTGAGAGCGGGCTTTTGTGGGGAATCAACTTCTTTCACTGTGCAGAAGGTGTGTTCATAGTTGATTGAACTTTGATTCACTGTGGAGGTGTGGAGAGATCTATCCTGGTTATTTGACAAAAATTTCAAGCTCAAAATTGAGCTTCCACAGTGAAGCTTAGTGGGGGAAAATGATTGGATTGAACTGAGGAGGTCTTAGGGAGTCTTTGAGGGCAGTTTGGCAGAGTTTCCATAAGAAAAGCAGAGTTTCCTTAAAAAATTTATAAGAAAATTTCAGCTCTCTTTCATTGGCCATGGAGGTGAGGTTTAAATAAAATTTGCTTAGGGTGATTGCCATGGCCAATTGAGGGGTGCAAAATGATGCTTAGATGGAGGGCAGAGAAGCTCTAAATTTCAAATGGGATGAGGTGGCCTCTAGGTTTGAATTGGGTTTAAATTTTTTGGGGGTGGCTCACAATTTTGGTGTTTTTTGGCCACTAGGCTGGCTAGCAAGGCCAAGGCAGGTGGCTAGAAAGTTAGATGAGCCAGGGGAAGGCTTAATTATAATTTATCCCAAATGGTAAGCAATGATGGAGGAGATTTTGCAAGCTGGGTCCAAAAATGGGTTAAAATCCCTTAAATTGGGGATTCATTGGTCCATAGCATCCTTTGGTGGGTTTTGAAAGGTTTAGCCTGGTCCCTAGGAGGAGTTTAGTGACTGTGGAAACATAAAGTTGGTGGATTTAAGGTGGCTATGCCAATTTTAGTGCATGGGTCCAAGTGGGTCAATTTGACTTAAAGTGAGTTTGGGTTAGGCTAACTATGAATTTGAGCCTAATTAATTGATCAAAATTTTGTATATGATTGTAATGAAGATTTTTGGTGAAGGATTGAACTGATTTTGAGTTGAATTGGGGGTTCAATTCAAAGGATTTTGGAAATTTGGTCACTTTGGGCATGTTGGGCTAGACTTGAGTCTAGATTGGGCTAGGCGTGGGCTAAGTCCAAATTGATTATTTAAAATTATTTATGGGAATGTAATGAAGAGTTTTTAACATAAATTGGGTGCCAATTTTGGGGCTAAGGCAATCAATTTGGTAGAATTTGGAGACAGCCAATTTGGGGAAAAATTGAAGATTATTGGATTTGGGTTAAAATTAAATGAAATTGAGGCCTCTCAAAGGCTGAGGCCTCTCCAAGGCCAATTGAAGGTCAATTTTGATGTGTAGGAATGTTATGAACAGTTTAGGATTCCAATTTAGGCCAATTGAGTAGGCTATATGGTTCAATTTGGTGGAACCAAGTCATAGGGTAAAAGTTGGGGTTTTGACTTAGATCAAAATTGGGCTCAAATCATGGGCCAATTGAGCTTGGATTTGATTTAAATTGGTCATTTTAAAGGTGAATTTGAGTTTATAATTGAAATTCGCAGAGATTGGGACCAAATTGATGGACATTTGAGGTTAATTTGGAGAAATTAGGCCTTTAAAGGCAATTTGGGGTTTTTGATCAAAATAATCAAATTGGTCAAATTGGTTTTAATTGAGGGTTCTAAATGGGGTTTGGAAACATTTGGAGTGATTTTGGAGGTTTTGGGAAAGTTTGGGTGCCAAGGGTATTTTTGTAATTTTGGTAATTTTGGGGGTATTTTTGTAAATTTGGAATTTTTTGGGTAGTGTAAATTTGGAATTTTTTTGGGGGTATTTTTGTAAATTTGGAATTTTTTGGGTAGTTTTGGGTAATTTAGGTATTTTCAAAGGTTTAAAATGATTTTTGAGCAAAATTGGGTAATTTGGATGAATTTGGGAATTTTGGAAATTTTGGCCAAATTTAGGGTCCTAAGGGTATTTGGGTAATTTGGGGGATTTTGGGGCAAAAGGCCACGTTGGGTATTTTTTGTAAAATTGGGGAGCCAACCACCATAAATAATCTATGGACTAATGGAAACCCCATTTGGGCCCTCTATGTATTGGTCTTAGCTAAACCTCAGCCTAGGGCTCAGCCTAGGGCTAGTGGGAGCCTAGGGCTAGTGGGCTTAGGGGACCATCTACATGAGTCTCTGAAAGATCAAGGGACTAAAACTAGGAAATTCTTGGGTTTAGGGTTGTGAGTAATTGTTGGAGAGAGTGAGTGCAAGTGAGTGTCTTAGCCCTATACAAACACGTAGGGTCAACCCTAAGGTCAAGCAGTTCTATGGGAACTTTCCTTGAGCTCCCCCATGATGACCCCACCTACTAAGTGCTATAGGTTAGGACCAATATGTGGAACTTCACATTGAGCAAGGAGGAGTGTATAATTTCTAATGGTGAGGGCTCCTTTTCTAGTTTTCTAGGAATAGTCTATAGAATAGTCCTATGGCTAGACCTTAGGCTACTAAAGAGGAAAAACTAAACCTTAACCAAAGGTGAGGTCGACAAATGGACCCCCAATAGGTGTAGTTGCTGGGCAAGCACACCACGAGTATTGGCATTGACCGAAGAGATCAAAAAAACCAATACAAACTTCTAAGTCAACAGATCTAGAAGGAGGTATAAAATTGTGTGTGTTATTTGTTTCCGCTGGAGATTAGCAAGTGAATATCTGATCGAAGTCAAGAAGTAGGAACTGTCACTAGGGACTGGAGAGTGGATTTGAGTTATCAAGTTTCAGGTATTTATAGAGGATCGAAATTAGTATGTAAGTGCTGACCCCGGGGTGGGAATTAAAATTTAGGTATCGATTCAAAAAAGAGAGTTGAAATTTAGGTACCGACATCGAAAGAAGGAAACCAAAATTTAAGAATTGATCTCAAAATGAGAATTGAAATTTAGGTATCAATCTCAAGAGAGAGTCAGAAGTTAGGGACCGATCTCAAAAGGAGGGGGAATCAGAAGTTAAGGACTAATTCCAAAAATGAGAATTGAAAGTTAAGGATCAATCTCAAGAGAAAGTCAGAAGTTAGGGACTGACCTCGAAAGGAAGGGGGGAATCAGAAGTTAGGACTAATTCCAAAAAAGAGAATTGAAAGTTAAGGATCAATCTCAAGAGAGAGCCAGAAGTTAAGGACCGACCTCAAAGGGAAAGGAATTGAAAGTAGGATGTATTCCAAAATGAGAATTGAAAGTTGAGGATCAATCTCAAAAGAGAGAGTCGAAAGTTAAGAATCGACATCAAAAGGAAAGGACTTAGAAACTAAAGACTGATTCTAAAATGAGAATTGAAAGTTAAGGATCAATCTAAAGGGAGAGTCGGAAGTTAGGAACCGATCTCAAAAAAGGGAATCAGAAGTTAAGGGCAGATTACAAAATGAGAGTTGAAAGTTGAGGATCAATCTCAAAAGTGAGAGTTGAAAGTTAGGGATTGACCTCAAAGGAGGGAATAAGAAGTTAAGGACTGATTCCAAAATGAGAATTGAAAGTTGAGGATCAATCTCAAAAGAGAGATTCGTAAGTTAAGGACTGACCTCAAAGGAAAAGGAATCAGAAGTTAAGGACTGATTCCAAAATGAGAATTGAAAGTTAAGGATCAATCTCAAGAGAGAGTTGGAAGTTAAGGACCAACCTCAAAGGGAAAAGAATCAAAAGTTAAGGACTAATTCAAAAATGAGAATTGAAAGTTAAGGATCAATCTCAAGAGAGAGCCAGAAGTTAAGGACCGACCTCAAAGGGAAAGGAATTGAAAGTAGGATGTATTCCAAAATGAGAATTGAAAGTTGAGGATCAATCTCAAAAGAGAGAGTCGAAAGTTAAGAATCGACCTCAAAAGGAAAGGACTTAGAAACTAAAGACTGATTCTAAAATGAGAATTGAAAGTTAAGGATCAATCTAAAGGGAGAGTCGGAAGTTAGGAACCGATCTCAAAAAAGGGAATCAGAAGTTAAGGGCAGATTACAAAATGAGAGTTGAAAGTTGAGGATCAATCTCAAAAGTGAGAGTTGAAAGTTAGGGATTGACCTCAAAGGAGGGAATAAGAAGTTAAGGACTGATTCCAAAATGAGAATTGAAAGTTGAGGATCAATCTCAAAAGAGAGATTCGTAAGTTAAGGACTGACCTCAAAGGAAAAGGAATCAGAAGTTAAGGACTGATTCCAAAATGAGAATTGAAAGTTAAGGATCAATCTCAAGAGAGAGTTGGAAGTTAAGGACCAACCTCAAAGGGAAAAGAATCAAAAGTTAAGGACTAATTCAAAAATGAGAATTGAAAGTTAAGGATCAATCTTAAGAGAGAGTCGGAAGTTAGGGACTGATCCTAGAGGAAAGAATCAAAAGTTAATGACTGATTCCAAAATGAGAATTGAAATTTAAGGATCAATCTCAAGAGAGAGTCGGAAGTTAGGGACCAATCTGGACCTAGGGACCAATCTCAAAGGAGGGAATCAGAAGTTAAGGACTGATTCTAAAATAAGAATTGAAAGTTAAGGGTCAATCTCAAAAAAGAGAGTCGGAAGTTATGGACCAATCTCAAAAAAGGAGATCAGAAGTTAAGGATTGATTCCAAAATGAGAATTAAAATTTAAGGATCAATCTCAAGGGAGACTCGGAAGTTAGGGACCGGTCTCAAAGGAGGGAATCAGAAGCTAAAGACTGATTCCAAAATGAGAATTGAAAGTTGAGGATCAATCTCAAAAGAGAGAGTTTAAAGTTAAGGACCGACCTCAAAAAGAAAGGAATCAAAAGTTAAGGACTGATTCCAAAATGAGAATTGAAAGTTATAAAAGGTTTGTGGTGTTGAACTCATAGATATGTGTTATATGAAAAGGTTGACATTGTTGAGCAAGATATGTGGAATTTTGTGAGGTTTTGTACAGAATATGAAATTCCGCGAGGATGTGAAGAGATAATGCAGACAAGGATAGTCGTGTTGCGTGAGTTTTGTCAGGTTTTGTATAGAATGTGAAATTTCACAAGGACGTGAAGAGTTAATGTAAACAAGGATAGTCGTGTTGTGCGAGCAAATAGTAGGAGATCTAAAAATCAAGAGAATATACTCAACAAATTTATTTTCTTTTCTTGCTATTTTTATCACATTTAATTATCATATTTTTGAAAATTTAATATTAGTTGGTTTATTTTTTTAAAAGAGAGTTGTTTTGTTGTTTGTTTGTTTTATATTTTTATTTAAGTTTTATTATCGATAAGTTTTTTTTGTTCTTTGTTCGTTGTGATCTCAAACCAATGTATGGTTCGTGGCTTTTATTCGTCGCACCAGAAGGGTAATTAAGAAAATAAATAAATTTCTAGAAGAAACTTCATTAATCTGCTCCAATTAACTGTTACAAATTGAGTGTAGACCAATTTCTCAAAAAAAAAAGTACAATATGCTAACTACACCAAAGTACATCCAAAAATGCTCCATGCCAAGGATATATCATAGGCTAAGCATGTTTGATACATATCATATATGTTGTAATCAAATGCAGTTAAACAGAAAGGAATCCTCTGAATGTCTGTCCTTGGTGTGGTAAGCTCCTAATCGAGTAGACCTTTTAAGCTACGCTCTAAGACAAGAGTTCCCTTTGCATGTACTTTGAGGTGCAACCCTCTCATAGCTCGTACGGTAGTAGTTCTTCTAACTCTGGATCTAGTTGAAATCGATATGGCATTTTGCTGTTATCCATTCATCAAAAGGTCATGGACACCCTACGGTGTCATACCCCTGGAATACAGTGTTTGGCGATGTCTGCTCCGTTCCCTTTAAGGACTACCACTAAACTGACAGTTAGCGGAATTTTCACGGACCCTATGAGTTCACCAGGGCTAATGACATCTATTTCTTTTCCAAATAGAATATTGCTTTTGCTCATGAAGGAGAGCAAGTAGAAATGTCTCACAAAGTCATGATGGTCAATGTAGCCAATATAGCTGTTAGGAATAGAGTTAGCAGCTGGTAGTATGCTCCATCGGACCATTATTTTAATCATCCATTTTATCATAGGAGGTAATGGGTCCACCCGATCGTGTCTCAGAATCCCAGGAGGATTTCCTTGTCTATCTTTGGTGAAGGTGTAACAGCATCATTGGTGAAGTTGTAACAGCAACTGCACTGAATAGTGATCCTCCCCTTTCCTCGCATCCACTTTCTTGGCTCAGAATAGGTTCTTTCCATAAGCACGCGTGCTCGACCTTTATCTCTCAGGTCAAAAATGCAGTCGAGAAAGTTTTTTTCATCACTTTCTGAGAAAACCCTGGTGTAAAATTCCAATCCTTCTAATATGTTGATGAACCTACCATGCAATTCTTCATAGAATTTGAAGTCCCTTTTGCTTACCTTGCTCATCTTGTAGTATTATGTGGTACTGATGATCAATGGCTATCAAGGATGTTCCCTCATTTCAACACTGATGGGAATCCAGGTCGGTGCTACCTCTGTCTGTAGCGGAATGTATGACTCTACGTCCAATGGGATATATGGCTCTGTACCCAACGGGACATATGGTTTTGCATCCATTGGGTAATCAGCGGTCTAAAATCCATCATCAAATGATACATATTCCTCTAAAGTATTGTAGTGCTCAAGGTGGAGGACATTGCAGTCCGGGCACTCCACGAATGCTCCTGTAGCTAACGTACATACAGGTATCTCGGCATTGCAGGTCAGGCAACCTGTACAAAGAACATCTGAAGCTTGTAGTATTTTTGGTTCTGTAACAAATCCCGACTCATCTTCTATAGCAGACAGGCTGGAAGAGGTCTCTCTCATATCCGGATCATAGATATTCCCTTCAGGGATAGGGATGAGCAAGTTCTCTGCCTCTTTCTAACGTCTCCTCTCTATGCATAGGAAAGCCCTATGTTTTCGGTGGCTAGCATTTTTGCGCTGAGTCCTCCATAGTGGTGCATCCAGTAGTCTTTCATTATCGACAACGACTAGGCCCCGAGTCGGCGTAGCTATCATGGATGGTAGGCGGTTGGTCCCCTTCATTGGGTCATGTTGTACTATCACATTTTTTCCCTTCAGTGAAGAACTATCTCTGGTATTGAACCTTAGCAGTGAGGGTTGCCCTTTTTTCTCCTGACGGCTGACCACATCCATCAGAGGACCCTCATAGTCCATGTTGACTTGACTAAAGTCCATGTCGAAGTCTATGATGTCGCCCTGCGGTGCCCTTTTTTTGTTGAGTGTGAGATTCCAGCCATCTTTAAAAATAAAGATTAGCCTCTGGCCTGACATTTCTCTGCAGACGATAGGTAAAATATCAGTGAGCTGAAACTAGGCAGGAACAAGAACAAAACAAAGTGTTTATTAAAGATAATTTTAGTTTTATTTAGGTGAGAAAATTGTTTATATATTTGTGTATTTTTTTTAATTTAGTATAGTATTAAGTTTAAAAAGAGAAATTTGAAGTGTGTAATTTCAAAAATTTTTATTATATTGAGGTTAATCTAATTACAAAATTTTGGACCCGTTCACAGACATTTGGCCAAATAGATAACCCCAGAACAATCAAAATTTCAAAATTTCAAGTCATGCGATGTCAAGCAATGTCAGGTTGCATAGTATTTCTTCAGTTATCGTGCGTTGATCGACAGCATGGGTCTTTCGCCTCGAAAATCCACTAATTGGTAGACTCCTCCTGCGTAGACCTTTTCTATGACAAATGGTCCCTCCCAAGTTGGCTCGAATTTTCCACCTATCTTGCGGTGTGCAAGAATGAGTCTTTTTAGCACAAGGATAAGGTCACCAACTTTGAATGTTCTTGAGCGGACCAATTTATCATGAGCTTGTACCATCTTTGTTTGGTAAAGTTCCAAATTTTATTGTGCTTCTAGTCATTTTCCCTCAAGACTCTCTAATTCTTCAAGTCTGAGTTTTTCACTTTCTTTTGTTTTAATTTGGTTGGTGACAGCGACTCTGAGAGACGGCGTTTGAACTTCTAAGGGTAGTACAGCCTCAGACCCGTACACGAGCATGTAGGGTATGCACTGAGTGGGAGTCCTGAACATCGTCTGATAGGCCCACAAAGCTTCTAATAATTTGTTGTGCCAATCACTTTTTTTTTTAGTGTTTTCTTTAAAATTTATACCAACATCTTGTTGAAGGCTTCAGCCAGACCATTTGCTCTGAGAAAGTAAATTGTAGAGTACCTCCAATCTATCAAGTATTGTTTGACAAAATTATTGATTTTGGTGCTTTTAAAGACAGTCCCATTATCGAAAATTATTCTTCGCGGTACTCCAAAATAGTATACGATTTGGCTTTTAAAGAATTGAAGAACGTGCTTTGTCGTAACCTCTCGTAAAGGTATCGCCTCTACCCATTTGGAAAAATAGTCTATAGTAGCGAGTATAAATTTGTGTCTTTTAGAGGATGGAGGGTCTATCAGACGTATTATGTCTGTGCCTCAACACTCTAATGACCACGAGGGGATGGTTGGGTGTAGCACATTCGGAGGCTGGTGCAAGACCACCTCATGCGCTTGACACTGGTGACATCTTCTGGTTGTATCCATGTTGTTGGACATCATTGTTGGCCAATAATATCTGAGCCTTTTGATCTTCAGTTTCATCTTCGACAGTGCCACACTATCCTGCATGAACTTCTTTGACAATATTCTGTGCTTCTATTTTGCTTAAACTTCGTAGCCACATTTGGTCGAACGATCTCCTGTAGAGGACGTCACCCACTAGAGCATATGACATAGCCCTTTTTGTAATGTGATGTGCCTCAGACTTGTCCTTCTAGTATGCAAATATTCTATTAATGGCTTGCACCAATCTTCGTTGATATCCGCAACCGTAATTATCGTTTCTTATTTTTTTTCAAGTTTGTGTAGGGTTTCAAGGTCGATCCAAGACAAAACTTGTCTTTCTTGTACTATGACATCAATGGAATCCTCCGGGGGGACGTGCTAATTCTTTTGCGAGTTTCGCTAAAGCGTCAACATAGGCGTTATCTCCCCTAAGAATCCAGTAGAAAGTCATGTTGGGGATCTGTTATAGCAGCTTCATCGTGTACTTATGGTATTCTGTTAATCTTGATTTCAAAATCTTGTATTGTCCGGTGACTTTCTGGACGATGAGTTGTGAGTCGCATATATGGCAATGTCTGTTATTTCCATCAAGATTGCTAACTCTAATCCGGTGATTAAGGCTTCATATTCTACTTCGTTATTAGTACATGGCTCTATCAGGTGGTATGAGTTCCTCAACATACCCTTATCTGGCATGATAAAGATCAATCCAATACATGCTTTGCCTGGTATAACTGTACCTGATCCTTTGTCCTTTCTGGCTGATGATGCTCCGTCAAAGTACATCTCCCAGTATTACGCACTGAAGAATTCCATTTGTAGTATTTGTTCATCTGGTAGTTCGTCATTAAGAGGGGACCCAGTTGGAAGCGGTTGTGCAGCGAGAAAGTCTGCCAAAATTTGTCCCTTGATAGCACGGAGGGAAATAAAAATTATATCAAATTGCAACAAGATCATCGACCATCTTACTAGAAGCCCAGAAAGTGTTGGTTGGGTCATCAAATATTGCAACAGATTAACTTTTGAAATTAGGGTAATCTTATGAGAAAGCATGTAATGCCTAATCTTTTGGGCGGTGAAAATCAAGGCTAGCCAATACTTCTCAATAGGCGAATACTTGATACACTGTAAATATATGCATTTTTAGACCCATATTTTATACCTATTTTTTGTGATATTGCACTTTAATGGAAGGTATTTTGTTGTTTTCTTGCAAGTTGTTGATTATTAGGGCTTAAAGCAATAAGGAAACAAAAAGGATGAAATTTGGAGTCAAAATGCCATTTTTTAGGAAATACTCAACGTCGGCAGTGCCAAAGTCAGCGCCGACGACGCAGAACAACCGAAAGCTGGAGGATTTTTACTCAGCACCGACGGCCCCAGACTACCGCCGATAGTGCCAAAGGCGGTTCAGACCCCATTTCTAGAAGGTTCGAAGTATTTGGACAATTTTTGAAGATTTTTTGGAGGCTCCTCTTGGAGAACCAACCTTGGGCTTTATTTGGGGCCGAATTTCATCGGAAAAGGGGCTCCTCTAGGAAAAGGGGCTCCTCTACGTTCAAAAGGGGCTCCTCTACGTTCATTTTTCACTCTGCAACATTCTACCACGCTACATTTTCATAATCCATCTTCATTCCACAACATATTATAATCAATTAGTATTTTTGCTTTCAAAATTTAGAGTTTTTGTGGTGAGATTTAATGCGAAACTTTCTGTAAGAGTGTTGGAGAAGGAGAAAAGTGAGAGAGTTCTTCTTCCTATATTTCTAAGGAAAGGCTACAAAGGATTTGCTTTGAGAAAGAGTTCCAGATAAGTTTGTTTGTTTATTTAGTATTGTATGAACTTTCTTTTATATATGAAATTTGTGTTTTCTCGTATCTTTCTCATGAGTCTTAGTAGTTTCCTCTCTCTTTCCCCCTACTATGAGATATGAAGAAATGAAGAGATAATATGAATGTGCCCTAATTAAAATATAAAATAAATTGTGATGATTTTTGTCGGCGCTATTTTTGGTTGAGGAGTATTCCCGTAAGAAGTTTTCGGTCACCAGAATCAAAATCTCGTCGCCTGCTTCGGAAGGATGTTGAAGTTTTAGGAAAGTATGAAATCAAACTGACCCCATATTTTTCATAGTTTAAATGAAGGAGCACTTTACCTCAAACCCTGTGTCTATTGCGAAGGATAAACACAAGACTTGAGGATGAGTCTCGATCAAATAAACTAAAAAAAGTATGACATCTGTCTGTTCAGTGAAACATTTGTATTTGCCGACAAGTTTCCCTATTTAATATAAAGGATTAAATAGGGTTTATTTTAAGCTGGGTTCGGACATGCTTCCTATAAGGGCAAGCCATTATAGTTAATTACATCTTAAATGATCGAAATCACTTAAGAAGACTTTCGATAAAAATCAGGAAATATTATCTTCAAGGGGTTTCGAAGGGTAGGAATTTTCAATGAGATCCGACGTAGAGAAAAAGAAAATAAAGAAAGAAAAAAATTACGGAAGTGAGAAGAAGCTTGAGGATATGCCTAATAAAAAGACTATGTGGATGTCATGGATCATGAGGAGAACCCCGGTGACTTCCCAAGCTATCCTAATGTTTGGCTTCAGTTTTGAGAAAAAAAATTTAAGTGTCTCATCTTGCCAATTTTATTAGTTAAGGCTTACATTCGTGTGAAACTATCACACAAATAGCCTGAAAGATGTGAGGATTTAGGTGACAAATTACAACCTCGGAATCCTAAGATGAGTTAAGGCTTATATTATATAGCAGGGCGGTACAAAAGCCTAAAGATAAGGTAAGGATTTACGTTGCATAAGCAAGCAACCTCAAAGTCTTATGGATTTATTGTTTAAGTTTAAGGAAGGAAGATTTGTTTAGTTGAGGAAGACAGGATTTGCTATTGAAGATGGGCGTGTTGCCCACCATGCAAGCTCCAAGCTCCTTGTTCCTGTTGCGACGAGTTTGAGTTTTCTAGTGTGTTAAGTTATAATATTAAATCAGGTGGCCATATGGTTGAAGTTCTTTAAATTCTATAAGGGCATATTAAAGTTGATTAGAGCGGTACTAGTTAGGATCCTACGGTTCTCTGGTTCCGACACCACTATTTTCTATTGTATTCACTTAGTCCAAATGAACTTACTAAACTCAACTTAATGAGTTCCATAATTTCACTTAGACTGTGGGAAGCCTCATTAGAAACCATAGGTTACCTCCTCCGAAGGATTCCCGATCATCTGATAGAGACATCTTAATTTAGTTGAAGTTGTAGTTTTATGTGATATTTGTGATTAAATTTTGAGCTGTTTTATATTTTGAATGTTGTAGCGGTGAATTTTATCTTGGTTGATTTTAATTTCGGTTTTGGTTTTGGTTTTGTGGCTATCATGATAGTTTTAGTTTTCATGCAGGGTGGCGTCATTGTTTAGCATCAAGTTTGCAGGTATAAAAGCAAAGTATGAAAATACAAGAAAAACAATGTTGAAAACTGTATAAGTGTACCTGGCAAGTCTTCTCGTTCCATCACTTGAAACTTAAAATGCATGTTAAGGCAGTTTATATGAAATAGGGAAATGAAATTTTGGTAGTTTTCCTAACCCTATGTTATATCTTGGTGGGTCCCTATTTGATCGATTAAGGATGATTTTATCAAACAAAATATATTAAGTTTAGTAGATCTCTGAGGTATCCAACAGACCTAGAGAAAGAAGCAGGTACGTACTGCTTTCTCGCTGCCTGGTGCAAAATCCTTAGTTCTTTTAAACTTATTATGTTGCTTAATAATTTATCTTGTAAATACCCTTAATTCTCCGATTTATCATCTGTAATTTAATTTTGAAAATTATGTCGGTGAAGACCCTTAAAGAGGCAGGTTAGTGTTGTTAGAACACTTAGCCAAATTTTAACTTGGGTTTGTAGTGTTTAAAAGATGTTTTAATTTTAAATGATGTTTACTTTTCTAATCCTCATGTAAATGAAATTTGATTCGGCCTAAGTCACTACTAAGGCCTTAAGACTTAGGTAAGTATCTTAATTAGCTTTGAAAAGGTGATCATGATTCATGATTTGGATTTTATTTGAACACCAAAATAGGCGTATTTAAATTGATTAATTATTAACTTAAAAAGTCATACCCCTAAGTCCTAGATTCATTTTATTTTAATAAACTTCCAAATTTTAATAATTTAGAAATTTATTAACTTATCTTTTTAATGAGGAAAGTGAAATTTGTTTCTACCAATTAACCCCTTCTATTTCAAGCATTAAGATTAAGATCAGAGGTTACCCATTTCCTTCCTTAAATTAAGCCTAAATGTTAATTAAGGCTAGCTTTTTCCAAAATTACACATTTGCCCCTAAGGCTCTGTCACCTCATAATTTATCAAATTTAATTCAAATGACTTTGGAATTTTTATCCTACCTCATTCATGGGTCAAGTAAGACATCAAAAGAGAAAATGTGATTTTTCATAGTTTAATTTAATTTATATAATTTTTTTCATGCAAAAAAATGATTTTTCAAAGAAAATTCCTAACTTGACCAAGGTAAATCCTAATCCCTTGAAATTTTTACTGGAGATAACTTTAGACTAGAGAAGCCTTTGAACCAAATGTCATGCTTTTCTGAGTTTTATTTAAATTACTACAATTATTTTAAATTTTAGAGTATTTATTAAATATAAAATATTTTAAATGGAGAAAATTAAGTTTTGTATTTTTGAAAAGTCTCCCTAAGGTCAGAGAACGCAAAGGAGAAGATTTTATATTTTTTTGAATTTTATTTGATTTATTGGGATTATTTTAATGAAAACTCATTTTTAGCCTTTAAAAATTCATTTTTAAGTTTTAAAATTCAATATCTTTATTTAGAAAATTAGGAAAAATATTCTAATTGCCCTTAAGTGCTTAGGAAGCAATTTAAAACATTTCCATCAGTTTTATTATTTTTATGATTTTTATGAATTTTTAATTATTTTAAATATTTAAAATAAGCTAAGAATGAAGTTTTTATTTTTAATATCATTTTATTTTTGTAAAATGCCCTTGATCACAGAGAACTCAAAAATTATATTTCTATAAATGTTTGAATTATATTTTGATTTTTAAAAAAATCATTTAAATGCCAAAAGTAATATTTATCTTTAAAAATCAACTTTGGTTATCAAATGAACTCAAAACATTTTGAATATTTTATGGTGAGCTCTTTGGATCATAAACCACAGTGGAGATTAAAAATTAGGTCATCTAAATGTTTATATTTTTCAAAATTAATTATCTTAATGATTTAGGGTTTGTGAAAATTAGGTATATTTTAAAAGACTTGGTTCATGATGGTTCATGAAATTATCTCCAAAAGCTTCACTAGTCATGGTGGACCTTCCAAAATTTTCTTAGAATTTTCTAATCAACATGCTAATTTTCATGATTATTTTAAGGAAGTAATGTGTAAAAACTTGAAAAATATGGATCTCTGTCTAGGGACTTCCTCTAACTTTGAAAAAATTAGAGGATATTCCCCTTGACAGAGGCTACAACATGCCAAAATTTTAAGCCAAGGTGATGTGTTAATATGCATGGAGAATCAAACGATTCAAAATAGTGTTTAATTAATTAAAAATAAAATATGCATCAAATGGACTTGAAATTTAGTTCACATTACTTTCCTCTATTCACTGAGCAAGAAGGTATTTTAATTTTATTTTTGTGATTTTTTTACACAAAGTTATGAATTTTCTAAGTTAGGGGTATTTAAATAAATAGGAAAAAACCCTATTTATGTATTTAAACCGCGCGTGCCACCTCAACTTACGACGGCTCTGAAGCTCTACGCGGCGCACTTCCATTTAATGCCACCATCCACCTCAGTGCTGACTCGGCCTGTTGTTTATGTCCCAAAGTGTTGTCTGGCTCGATCTTCTCCATCCGTTTGATACACGCTCGATCAAATGATTCCCTGTCATCGTCCCTAATAGAATGATCCTGTGACTGTCCACACTAAAACCCTAAGATCTCAGCCTAGACGCAACCAAATCACTTCGGGTTTGATCCTATGGACTCGTCTAAGTGAGACGAACACATCCATA